>NC_085955.1:7012083-7089060 GCF_963556715.1 Cydia fagiglandana
GGGGTCAAATCCGGGGGGTAGTTGGAAAAACCCTGATCCCCAACTACCCTCCATGTCCACCGGTGGGAGCGGTGATGCTCCCCTCCTCCGCGATGTCGATCTTGATGTTGTGGGTAGACCGCGAGATCGAGATCGCGATCTACCCGCACGTTTCTTCTTCTCTCCCTCCATAAGAGGGCGGCTTTTCGGGATCGCGCGACGCTCGTCGCCGCCGGCTAAGCCAGTCCCCACATTCCCTCCCCCGGGGCGTCCGTTTTAGCGGGACCGGGATCGGGAGATGCGGTGAGGGCACACCAACGACGATGGCTCTGGTGACTACGCTGTCCCCTCCGGCGGGTGCCGGGCCGCGTTATTCGCCTATTTATTTGCTACAAATAAATGACGAATTGCGAATGCAGTTTTAGACGTCCGAACGCTGTGACTCCGAATGCTATCCATCGCATGGGGGCGCCACTTTTTATATATCCACTCCGGCTTAACCGTAACGCAGACCCTTATGTCGCGGGACGTTTTCTCGTAATAACACTTCCAACTTTTCACTTACTCGTTTATGATTAAACTAAATTTATAGTGAATTATATTATAATGATTATAATAAAATTGCACATGTATATTCTTTATGAATTGATATATCTATTTTAATAGAAGTTTTAAGTTTTGGAACGCCGTTAAACGAATGAGGGAACTTTACTTTTGGTATTATAGGTTGCGGACACCTCGGGTCTGTTTAAAAAGTGATTTTTCTTAATTAGAATTACATTTAACAATATTATGTGTCTTCCAGTTAAAAGCGAAGATACCATAGATAGATGTGACACAATAACAAAAGTAGAAAATTATAGTTATAATGTTATTTTGACTTGTTGTCTTCACTGTCGTAAAACAGCCGTACCGCGCCTTGGATTGCCTACGTTCAGCGGTTTGCTCTCTGCTGGTACCGATGTAAAACGGGATATGTATTTTATGTTACGTTTATATAATTATGTTCTATTATACATTACGATATCACCATATTCATGAATATTATTATAATTCTGATGGTTTTTAAAAACTCTCTTCTACGAGGATCATACAGCAGCGCGAACTCACACTCTGAACGTGCGGGCATGGTAGGTAGGTAGAATCTCGTGTAGGTAGGTCGTATTTTATTTAGTTTTGGTTTTAGTAGTAAAGTAAAAATTTATCTGAATATTACGCCTAATATTAAAACAAACGATATACTTAAAATTAAATTATTGCAATTAGTGTGTTTATCGTTGGACATAAGAATCTGTTTAGGTTGATATATTAGGTTGATATATGTACTTAATTATATTCATCATAGGGACACGAGAAGTCTTAGGCTTCTGAGTTACTATATGTAGTTAACCATTTTTATATAAGTTATATTAATATTTTTGATGTGGTAAAATTGAGGTGAGTGGGTGAGGGGATGTTGGGTGTCCCTGTCTGTTTTGTGCACTATTTGCGAATCCTTTACCTAATTGGGCAGTTCATCCTGGTCGTCGTCGTTATCAGTACCTAGTAGTAGGTCACAGCCTCACAGGTGTCAGGTGATAATGCGATTGTTTGTTTTTAAAATATATATATGGTGTTATTAGTAAAACTAACTAAAAAGTTAGCGAGTGTGCGTGTGTGAGAAATACATGTTTGGATTTGGAAAACGCGAGTAATAGGTGAATACTTTATTACTTAATTAATTATTTAGATTTGGGTTAGGGCGATGCTAGTCGGGAAGTCGGGAAAAATAAAAGGAAGAAGAAGAAGATGATGATGATGATGGTTGGATGGATGATTCTTGAAGAGAGGGAGAAATATCTGAATTTATGCATGCTGTACCTACTGGGAGGTGGGTGGTAAATAGACACGCGTGTAAAGCTCTAGCTGGAGACGTTCAATCGAATCTCTATATACTTAGTTATGCCTATTTTATATACGAGTACATTACATACATAGGTATAGTGGGCAGGCAAGGTCTACTTACTAATAATAATTAAAATATGCTTGGTGCACATTAATAATTGTGACGTAAGTACTAGATCGGAATCTAAAGATTTAAAAATATATTTATTAGCTTGCTCTAGTATCAATATTATTAGCGCACACACACATGAGGTTAAACAATAACTTTGCCCTTTGCTTGTAAAAATAACTATACATATTTTTAAATTAAGTAACTACATATAATTGTTGTTTTGTTTGTTTTAGAGAGCTGGGCTGGCTGGCGTCAAACCACCGTCAAAGCAGGCGGCGAACGAGGTGGCTGGCTGCTGTTACAAGTTAGAAAATTGGACTTGCGGTGCGGGGTAAGTAAGTTATTATACATATTATTAGATAGATAGATCGATCGATCGATTGTTTGTCCGTATGTGTCGTTGCTGAAACTTTGTATTTGCGGTGCATATAGTTAGAATTATTTGCGGCCCTGAAAAGGGCCTTTTTGTATTTGCGTCTGAGGACGCGGGCGCCGGGGCGCGCGCGCGCGCGCGATACGGTAATACATGCGTCAGTACATATTACACGATGTCGCGCGCGGCGGACCAAGTGCAAGCGGAGCGCTTAACCACCGAAACCGTAGAGGGTGCGGCCCTGACGCTTCAGAGCGTAGACGACGTCCATGGCGGTGACGGTCTTCCTCTTGGCGTGCTCGGTGTAGGTGACCGCGTCACGGATCACGTTCTCGAGGAACACCTTCAGAACACCGCGGGTCTCCTCGTAGATCAGACCGGAGATACGCTTGACGCCACCTCTGCGGGCGAGACGACGGATGGCGGGCTTGGTGATACCCTGGATGTTATCACGGAGCACCTTCCTGTGGCGCTTGGCTCCTCCTTTCCCCAGACCTTTACCTCCCTTACCGCGACCGGTCATTGCGACCTGTAGTAGATATGAGACTTCTCGAACGGAATACACGGACAACGACACACGACTTGCGGCGCGCGTCGACACGAGTGGAATAACTGGCTATCGACGTCTGTGCGATATTTATACGCTTTACCCTATTGCGGGGAGACGGGGGACGGGGTTAGAGATATCGGAGCATTAATATTTGATTTATTTTTCATTCATGAAATATAATATAATATTGATAAATAATTTCATATGATATGGTTATTTAAATTCATTTTGGGGATATAAATATGTAGTTACTCACATATAATTACTAACTATAATAACGGCGACCGGCTCATGGAAGAGAGGCCGTATGTATAACTAACTACATATATGTAGCACTCTCTATTTCTATTTCATTCCCCTCTAATCTCTAATATTATCCTCTAGCATTCAGTCAGTGGTAATAATTATGTCGATAAAATTTCGAGAAATCTATATTATTTTGTCTTAACTTAACTTTTAGTTGGCGCGTAATATCACGAGTTTAATTCACTTTCCTTCTTTCCATTATACTACATAATAGAGTATATCGCGGTTAAATTTCATATACTACTTACTATATTACCGTACATCTTATGTATGAATTGATGTATATATTTACTAATGACTAATAATATTGATCGATCGATTTATCTACGCAAGTGTTTGTTCAAAGAAACATATTATATAATTTTCGAATCATGTGTGGCCCTGAAAAGGGCCTTTTGATATATGACAGAAGCTTCACGTTCGCATGTCCAGACGCAAAACGCGTGGTACAAAATAATAGATATAATGTAACCGAATGCGTTGGCGCAGACTGCGTTCGGTGATTTAGCTCCGTGCCGATTTTAGCGTGGCGGGTGGTTTTAAGCACGTTCACCGCGGATCCTGCGAGCCAGCTGGATGTCCTTGGGCATGATGGTCACACGCTTGGCGTGGATGGCGCACAGGTTGGTGTCCTCAAAGAGACCGACGAGGTAAGCCTCGCTGGCCTCCTGGAGAGCCATAACGGCAGAGCTCTGGAAGCGCAGGTCGGTCTTGAAATCCTGAGCGATCTCACGCACCAGACGCTGGAAGGGCAGCTTGCGGATCAGAAGCTCAGTGCTCTTCTGGTAGCGACGGATCTCACGGAGGGCGACGGTGCCGGGCCTGTAACGATGGGGCTTCTTGACGCCCCCGGTGGCCGGCGCGCTCTTGCGGGCCGCCTTGGTGGCGAGCTGTTTACGGGGCGCTTTACCACCGGTGGATTTACGAGCGGTCTGCTTGGTACGGGCCATTGCGAAAAATAAAAATTACTACGACACACGGTACTACGTTACGTCAACGAGTCACGAGAGGTAATAAACTTCGCAACGCCGAGAGGCGCTTTTTATGTGCTCGTCGGAAAGGGACGGAGTTAGTGTCCGTGTGAGCGAGAGGGTTATAAAATTCACATACACGGTCCCCCTCGCCCCTCTTTTCCTTTCTCACCAATGGTACGATTTCTAATTACAATAACATTAATATTATTGAAATATTATTAATAAATTTGCTTTTTTTTTTTTTTTTTTTTAGGTATTATGTATGAGTTAGGACAGTTAGTTAGGTTCCGCGGAGCTAGGTTAGGTTAGGATTGTAAATAACAATATTTGACCGAGTCAGGTCAGCAAACCTAACTTACGAGGTTAGGTTAAGTTAGGCGATATTTATGTAAGTATACTCGATATATTGTTCAAGTTTGATTTGTTTTGGAAATTCCTGGCATCTGGTAACCTAACCTAACTTAACCTGACCTAACTCCTAAAGAAACCTAACTCTAGCGAACCTAACTTAACCTAACCTAACTCTAGCGAACCTAACATAACCTGACCTAACTCCTAGAGAAACCTAACTCTAGCGAACCTAACTTACTTATTTTACAGTACATATGGTCCTATTTTCCGGCACTAGTGCGTAAAATAGCACATTTCGTGCTATGTCAAAAGTTTATAAAGGGCCATATGTACACGTCCCTAACCCTATTTAACCTATATTATTAAGTGTTGGTAATGTGTAAATAAATAATATTTTTTATTGATATTTATCGACAGATTGACACAGTATGCGCGGTTAGAAACTTCTTATATCATATTCAGAACGTATTTGTGGCCCTGAAAAGGGCCTTTTTGGTTGTTGCACAAACCACACTCTCGAAGCGTGTCGTGTCGTCGCAATACGAACTACCTAAACCCATTACACTAAAAGTGTATTGAGAAGACAGACCGCATACGAGGAACGACGTACGCTTACTTGGAGCTGGTGTACTTGGTGACGGCCTTGGTGCCTTCACTGACGGCGTGCTTGGCGAGCTCACCGGGCAGCAAGAGCCTCACGGAGGTCTGCACCTCCCTGCTGGTGATAGTGGACCTCTTGTTGTAGTGAGCGAGGCGGGAGGCCTCGGCGGCGATGCGCTCGAAGATGTCGTTCACGAACGAGTTCATGATCGACATGGCCTTGCTGGAGATACCGGTGTCGGGGTGGACCTGCTTGAGCACCTTGTAGATGTAGATGGCGTAGCTTTCCTTGCGCTTATGCTTCTTCTTTTTCTTAGAGTCCGACTTGGAGATGTTCTTCTGGGCCTTGCCGGATTTCTTGGCGGCCTTACCGCTAGTCTTGGGTGGCATTGCGATATAGTTAGATGCTTACAGTACGAGAGTCGAACTGGAAATATGATATTTTTTTACGGTCGCCCGATCTTTGCTAGCGTAGCGTACGGGAAATAGGGGATTAAAGATCGAGCGTCGAGCCCGCGGTATCTCGACCAATAGCGTTCGTGCATCATTAACATCGTCTGTAGGCATGGTGGGGAGTGCGAGGGCGTGTTGATATTATGTATTTAAATATTCATTATTATATTATCAATAATAAATAAACATTACCCGCCTGATGTGCTATGCTATGTAATAATAATAATGAGTTAACCAAAATATATTTGAACCATAACCATCTGTCATCAATTTTTATAACTGTAGGCGGCCAAAAATTTGGTATATTATAATTATTTATTTATTTATCATTCTTTTGTTACAGAGACACACTGTTGTAGCTGAGTAATTAAGTAAGTAAGTAAGTAAGTAAGTAAGTAAGTCTTTGATCCGTCCGAGCCATCCATAAACAAATAAGTGAGTGAGTGTATCCGAGTGTCTAATTTATAATATATTTAATTATGTGATGTATGTGTTTTTCACTATAGGAACGATAATCACATTATAGTTCAGTACCTACTCTTACCGTAATTATAATTCATTCATAAATGTGTAGTATCATAATTATTTTTTTTTTTTTTTTATTATTATTATTCATCGATCTAATGACATCATATACGTATGCGTTATGCCATGAAACTTATAACTTTTACACAGAATTATATTGTGGCCCTGAAAAGGGCCTTTTGTAACGGTCACTCGGGCGGGAATGTAACAGAGGCCCCGTGCGTGCGATAAATGTACGCACGAGACAAATGCACACATTCACCAGTCGCCGTGTGTTACCGCTAGAGATGTAGCCTGATGAGAAGTGAGGACACTTAAGCCTTCTTCTCGGTCTTCTTGGGCAGGAGTACGGCCTGAATGTTAGGCAGCACACCACCCTGGGCGATGGTCACACCGGAGAGGAGCTTGTTCAACTCCTCGTCGTTGCGGATCGCCAGCTGGAGATGCCTAGGGATGATCCTGGTCTTCTTGTTGTCGCGAGCGGCGTTGCCTGCCAACTCGAGAACCTCAGCGGCCAGGTACTCCATGACGGCGGCTAAGTACACCGGGGCACCGGCACCGACGCGCTCGGCGTAGTTGCCCTTGCGTAAAAGCCTGTGGATACGGCCGACGGGGAACTGGAGTCCGGCACGGTTAGAACGTGACTTTGCCTTTCCCTTAACCTTGCCACCTTTACCGCGTCCAGACATGTTTGATGAGAGATTTAAGTTTTCAGTTTACACACAACGGACGAGAGCACGTATTGCTCGTGAGTGTCGGACAAGAATATTTTTTTAGCAAGCCGCGCGTTAAGCTATATAGTCTCACGGAGCGCGCTGATAGTGGGGATATAACGAGCCGACATAACACGAGACCGATCGACCAATCGACGCCCCGCATGCAAGAGTGCGAATGAATAAATAAATTAATAACAAAATATTCTATAAGTAAGTTCATATAACTCCACATTAATTTATATAATTTGGCCTATATCTATAGGCCATACGTACGTATACTAAGTATGTAGATAACTTACTAAATATTGTTTGAAATGTAAGACTTGCGTCATATCATGTTTATTTATTTATTTACGTTCCAATAAAAAGTTGGTGTAAATTCATGATTAATGAAAACCTAATATAATCTCTATCAGTGTGATAATCATCATCATCGTATTGATGACTTTTGTGCCTTGATATTCGACTTTTTACTCCGATCCGAACACCTTTTGGTATGTTATATATATAAAAACACTTTCGATTCTCTCATTGATAAATCGATCGATCGACTCGTGTATGTGCTCATTGCAATGAAACAGAGGTGATATGAACCTTTGAATACATTTGTTAGCCCTGAAAAGGGCTTTTTGATGTGCGTATAACGCGCACAGGCGTATGACGTGAGTCGAGAAGAGGCGAGACACGTCGTCGTATAATATTTATAGCAACGACAATCGACATCTCCTCTACCATCACGACAACTACCGCGACCGATGTAAGGACGACGACGACAATATGGCGCAGTCTTCTTACTTCTTCGAGGCAGCCTTCTTAGCGGCGGGCTTCGCTTTGGGAGCGGCAGCAGCCTTCTTTGGCTTGGGAGCTTTAGGCTTCTTGGTCGGCGGCTTCGCGGTCTTCTTGGCCTTAGGCGCGGCGGCGCTCTTGCCCTTGGCGGGGGTGGAAGGTTTCTTCGCTGCGGGCTTCTTTTTGGCGGCGGCGGCCTTCTTGTCCTTCGTGGCGGCCTTAGGCTTGGCCGGGGACGCGGCGGCCTTCTTCGCCTTAGCCGGTTTAGCTGCGGCGGGCTTCTTAGCGGCGGCTGATGATTTAGCGCTAGATTTCTTGGCCGCGGCGGGTTTCTTGCCGGCGGATGAAGTCTTCGATTCCAGTTTGAACGAGCCGGACGCGCCCTTGCCTTTGGTCTGTATGAGTGCGCCGGATTCGACTGCGCTCTTCAGATATTTTCTAATGAAAGGGGCCAGCTTCTCGGCGTCGACCTTGTACTGGGCGGCGATGTATTTCTTGATAGCCTGCAGGGACGAACCGCTTCTCTCCTTCAGCTCCTTGATGGCGCTGTTAACCATCTCGGACGTCTTAGGGTGGGTGGGCTTCGCCTTAGGCTTCTTAGCGCCTGCGGAGGCGGACGCCTTAGGCTTCTTCGCGGGCGTCGCCGGGGCGGGAGCGTCGGCAGCAACTGCGGTATCGGCCATATTTAAATAACCAAGTAATATATGTAGTTTAACAAATTAGTAAATCGCACGAACTGCGCAAAGAGAACAGCGGACGCGTGTAAGCGGAGCGCTGCGCTGGCGAGTACTAAACACGAGTCGCATGGGGGCGCCACTTTTTATATATCCACTCCGGCTTAACCGTAACGCAGACCCTTATGTCGCGGGACGTTTTCTCGTAATAACACTTCCAACTTTTCACTTACTCGTTTATGATTAAACTAAATTTATAGTGAATTATATTATAATGATTATAATAAAATTGCACATGTATATTCTTTATGAATTGATATATCTATTTTAATAGAAGTTTTAAGTTTTGGAACGCCGTTAAACGAATGAGGGAACTTTACTTTTGGTATTATAGGTTGCGGACACCTCGGGTCTGTTTAAAAAGTGATTTTTCTTAATTAGAATTACATTTAACAATATTATGTGTCTTCCAGTTAAAAGCGAAGATACCATAGATAGATGTGACACAATAACAAAAGTAGAAAATTATAGTTATAATGTTATTTTGACTTGTTGTCTTCACTGTCGTAAAACAGCCGTACCGCGCCTTGGATTGCCTACGTTCAGCGGTTTGCTCTCTGCTGGTACCGATGTAAAACGGGATATGTATTTTATGTTACGTTTATATAATTATGTTCTATTATACATTACGATATCACCATATTCATGAATATTATTATAATTCTGATGGTTTTTAAAAACTCTCTTCTACGAGGATCATACAGCAGCGCGAACTCACACTCTGAACGTGCGGGCATGGTAGGTAGGTAGAATCTCGTGTAGGTAGGTCGTATTTTATTTAGTTTTGGTTTTAGTAGTAAAGTAAAAATTTATCTGAATATTACGCCTAATATTAAAACAAACGATATACTTAAAATTAAATTATTGCAATTAGTGTGTTTATCGTTGGACATAAGAATCTGTTTAGGTTGATATATTAGGTTGATATATGTACTTAATTATATTCATCATAGGGACACGAGAAGTCTTAGGCTTCTGAGTTACTATATGTAGTTAACCATTTTTATATAAGTTATATTAATATTTTTGATGTGGTAAAATTGAGGTGAGTGGGTGAGGGGATGTTGGGTGTCCCTGTCTGTTTTGTGCACTATTTGCGAATCCTTTACCTAATTGGGCAGTTCATCCTGGTCGTCGTCGTTATCAGTACCTAGTAGTAGGTCACAGCCTCACAGGTGTCAGGTGATAATGCGATTGTTTGTTTTTAAAATATATATATGGTGTTATTAGTAAAACTAACTAAAAAGTTAGCGAGTGTGCGTGTGTGAGAAATACATGTTTGGATTTGGAAAACGCGAGTAATAGGTGAATACTTTATTACTTAATTAATTATTTAGATTTGGGTTAGGGCGATGCTAGTCGGGAAGTCGGGAAAAATAAAAGGAAGAAGAAGAAGATGATGATGATGATGGTTGGATGGATGATTCTTGAAGAGAGGGAGAAATATCTGAATTTATGCATGCTGTACCTACTGGGAGGTGGGTGGTAAATAGACACGCGTGTAAAGCTCTAGCTGGAGACGTTCAATCGAATCTCTATATACTTAGTTATGCCTATTTTATATACGAGTACATTACATACATAGGTATAGTGGGCAGGCAAGGTCTACTTACTAATAATAATTAAAATATGCTTGGTGCACATTAATAATTGTGACGTAAGTACTAGATCGGAATCTAAAGATTTAAAAATATATTTATTAGCTTGCTCTAGTATCAATATTATTAGCGCACACACACATGAGGTTAAACAATAACTTTGCCCTTTGCTTGTAAAAATAACTATACATATTTTTAAATTAAGTAACTACATATAATTGTTGTTTTGTTTGTTTTAGAGAGCTGGGCTGGCTGGCGTCAAACCACCGTCAAAGCAGGCGGCGAACGAGGTGGCTGGCTGCTGTTACAAGTTAGAAAATTGGACTTGCGGTGCGGGGTAAGTAAGTTATTATACATATTATTAGATAGATAGATCGATCGATCGATTGTTTGTCCGTATGTGTCGTTGCTGAAACTTTGTATTTGCGGTGCATATAGTTAGAATTATTTGCGGCCCTGAAAAGGGCCTTTTTGTATTTGCGTCTGAGGACGCGGGCGCCGGGGCGCGCGCGCGCGCGCGATACGGTAATACATGCGTCAGTACATATTACACGATGTCGCGCGCGGCGGACCAAGTGCAAGCGGAGCGCTTAACCACCGAAACCGTAGAGGGTGCGGCCCTGACGCTTCAGAGCGTAGACGACGTCCATGGCGGTGACGGTCTTCCTCTTGGCGTGCTCGGTGTAGGTGACCGCGTCACGGATCACGTTCTCGAGGAACACCTTCAGAACACCGCGGGTCTCCTCGTAGATCAGACCGGAGATACGCTTGACGCCACCTCTGCGGGCGAGACGACGGATGGCGGGCTTGGTGATACCCTGGATGTTATCACGGAGCACCTTCCTGTGGCGCTTGGCTCCTCCTTTCCCCAGACCTTTACCTCCCTTACCGCGACCGGTCATTGCGACCTGTAGTAGATATGAGACTTCTCGAACGGAATACACGGACAACGACACACGACTTGCGGCGCGCGTCGACACGAGTGGAATAACTGGCTATCGACGTCTGTGCGATATTTATACGCTTTACCCTATTGCGGGGAGACGGGGGACGGGGTTAGAGATATCGGAGCATTAATATTTGATTTATTTTTCATTCATGAAATATAATATAATATTGATAAATAATTTCATATGATATGGTTATTTAAATTCATTTTGGGGATATAAATATGTAGTTACTCACATATAATTACTAACTATAATAACGGCGACCGGCTCATGGAAGAGAGGCCGTATGTATAACTAACTACATATATGTAGCACTCTCTATTTCTATTTCATTCCCCTCTAATCTCTAATATTATCCTCTAGCATTCAGTCAGTGGTAATAATTATGTCGATAAAATTTCGAGAAATCTATATTATTTTGTCTTAACTTAACTTTTAGTTGGCGCGTAATATCACGAGTTTAATTCACTTTCCTTCTTTCCATTATACTACATAATAGAGTATATCGCGGTTAAATTTCATATACTACTTACTATATTACCGTACATCTTATGTATGAATTGATGTATATATTTACTAATGACTAATAATATTGATCGATCGATTTATCTACGCAAGTGTTTGTTCAAAGAAACATATTATATAATTTTCGAATCATGTGTGGCCCTGAAAAGGGCCTTTTGATATATGACAGAAGCTTCACGTTCGCATGTCCAGACGCAAAACGCGTGGTACAAAATAATAGATATAATGTAACCGAATGCGTTGGCGCAGACTGCGTTCGGTGATTTAGCTCCGTGCCGATTTTAGCGTGGCGGGTGGTTTTAAGCACGTTCACCGCGGATCCTGCGAGCCAGCTGGATGTCCTTGGGCATGATGGTCACACGCTTGGCGTGGATGGCGCACAGGTTGGTGTCCTCAAAGAGACCGACGAGGTAAGCCTCGCTGGCCTCCTGGAGAGCCATAACGGCAGAGCTCTGGAAGCGCAGGTCGGTCTTGAAATCCTGAGCGATCTCACGCACCAGACGCTGGAAGGGCAGCTTGCGGATCAGAAGCTCAGTGCTCTTCTGGTAGCGACGGATCTCACGGAGGGCGACGGTGCCGGGCCTGTAACGATGGGGCTTCTTGACGCCCCCGGTGGCCGGCGCGCTCTTGCGGGCCGCCTTGGTGGCGAGCTGTTTACGGGGCGCTTTACCACCGGTGGATTTACGAGCGGTCTGCTTGGTACGGGCCATTGCGAAAAATAAAAATTACTACGACACACGGTACTACGTTACGTCAACGAGTCACGAGAGGTAATAAACTTCGCAACGCCGAGAGGCGCTTTTTATGTGCTCGTCGGAAAGGGACGGAGTTAGTGTCCGTGTGAGCGAGAGGGTTATAAAATTCACATACACGGTCCCCCTCGCCCCTCTTTTCCTTTCTCACCAATGGTACGATTTCTAATTACAATAACATTAATATTATTGAAATATTATTAATAAATTTGCTTTTTTTTTTTTTTTTTTTTAGGTATTATGTATGAGTTAGGACAGTTAGTTAGGTTCCGCGGAGCTAGGTTAGGTTAGGATTGTAAATAACAATATTTGACCGAGTCAGGTCAGCAAACCTAACTTACGAGGTTAGGTTAAGTTAGGCGATATTTATGTAAGTATACTCGATATATTGTTCAAGTTTGATTTGTTTTGGAAATTCCTGGCATCTGGTAACCTAACCTAACTTAACCTGACCTAACTCCTAAAGAAACCTAACTCTAGCGAACCTAACTTAACCTAACCTAACTCTAGCGAACCTAACATAACCTGACCTAACTCCTAGAGAAACCTAACTCTAGCGAACCTAACTTACTTATTTTACAGTACATATGGTCCTATTTTCCGGCACTAGTGCGTAAAATAGCACATTTCGTGCTATGTCAAAAGTTTATAAAGGGCCATATGTACACGTCCCTAACCCTATTTAACCTATATTATTAAGTGTTGGTAATGTGTAAATAAATAATATTTTTTATTGATATTTATCGACAGATTGACACAGTATGCGCGGTTAGAAACTTCTTATATCATATTCAGAACGTATTTGTGGCCCTGAAAAGGGCCTTTTTGGTTGTTGCACAAACCACACTCTCGAAGCGTGTCGTGTCGTCGCAATACGAACTACCTAAACCCATTACACTAAAAGTGTATTGAGAAGACAGACCGCATACGAGGAACGACGTACGCTTACTTGGAGCTGGTGTACTTGGTGACGGCCTTGGTGCCTTCACTGACGGCGTGCTTGGCGAGCTCACCGGGCAGCAAGAGCCTCACGGAGGTCTGCACCTCCCTGCTGGTGATAGTGGACCTCTTGTTGTAGTGAGCGAGGCGGGAGGCCTCGGCGGCGATGCGCTCGAAGATGTCGTTCACGAACGAGTTCATGATCGACATGGCCTTGCTGGAGATACCGGTGTCGGGGTGGACCTGCTTGAGCACCTTGTAGATGTAGATGGCGTAGCTTTCCTTGCGCTTATGCTTCTTCTTTTTCTTAGAGTCCGACTTGGAGATGTTCTTCTGGGCCTTGCCGGATTTCTTGGCGGCCTTACCGCTAGTCTTGGGTGGCATTGCGATATAGTTAGATGCTTACAGTACGAGAGTCGAACTGGAAATATGATATTTTTTTACGGTCGCCCGATCTTTGCTAGCGTAGCGTACGGGAAATAGGGGATTAAAGATCGAGCGTCGAGCCCGCGGTATCTCGACCAATAGCGTTCGTGCATCATTAACATCGTCTGTAGGCATGGTGGGGAGTGCGAGGGCGTGTTGATATTATGTATTTAAATATTCATTATTATATTATCAATAATAAATAAACATTACCCGCCTGATGTGCTATGCTATGTAATAATAATAATGAGTTAACCAAAATATATTTGAACCATAACCATCTGTCATCAATTTTTATAACTGTAGGCGGCCAAAAATTTGGTATATTATAATTATTTATTTATTTATCATTCTTTTGTTACAGAGACACACTGTTGTAGCTGAGTAATTAAGTAAGTAAGTAAGTAAGTAAGTAAGTAAGTCTTTGATCCGTCCGAGCCATCCATAAACAAATAAGTGAGTGAGTGTATCCGAGTGTCTAATTTATAATATATTTAATTATGTGATGTATGTGTTTTTCACTATAGGAACGATAATCACATTATAGTTCAGTACCTACTCTTACCGTAATTATAATTCATTCATAAATGTGTAGTATCATAATTATTTTTTTTTTTTTTTTATTATTATTATTCATCGATCTAATGACATCATATACGTATGCGTTATGCCATGAAACTTATAACTTTTACACAGAATTATATTGTGGCCCTGAAAAGGGCCTTTTGTAACGGTCACTCGGGCGGGAATGTAACAGAGGCCCCGTGCGTGCGATAAATGTACGCACGAGACAAATGCACACATTCACCAGTCGCCGTGTGTTACCGCTAGAGATGTAGCCTGATGAGAAGTGAGGACACTTAAGCCTTCTTCTCGGTCTTCTTGGGCAGGAGTACGGCCTGAATGTTAGGCAGCACACCACCCTGGGCGATGGTCACACCGGAGAGGAGCTTGTTCAACTCCTCGTCGTTGCGGATCGCCAGCTGGAGATGCCTAGGGATGATCCTGGTCTTCTTGTTGTCGCGAGCGGCGTTGCCTGCCAACTCGAGAACCTCAGCGGCCAGGTACTCCATGACGGCGGCTAAGTACACCGGGGCACCGGCACCGACGCGCTCGGCGTAGTTGCCCTTGCGTAAAAGCCTGTGGATACGGCCGACGGGGAACTGGAGTCCGGCACGGTTAGAACGTGACTTTGCCTTTCCCTTAACCTTGCCACCTTTACCGCGTCCAGACATGTTTGATGAGAGATTTAAGTTTTCAGTTTACACACAACGGACGAGAGCACGTATTGCTCGTGAGTGTCGGACAAGAATATTTTTTTAGCAAGCCGCGCGTTAAGCTATATAGTCTCACGGAGCGCGCTGATAGTGGGGATATAACGAGCCGACATAACACGAGACCGATCGACCAATCGACGCCCCGCATGCAAGAGTGCGAATGAATAAATAAATTAATAACAAAATATTCTATAAGTAAGTTCATATAACTCCACATTAATTTATATAATTTGGCCTATATCTATAGGCCATACGTACGTATACTAAGTATGTAGATAACTTACTAAATATTGTTTGAAATGTAAGACTTGCGTCATATCATGTTTATTTATTTATTTACGTTCCAATAAAAAGTTGGTGTAAATTCATGATTAATGAAAACCTAATATAATCTCTATCAGTGTGATAATCATCATCATCGTATTGATGACTTTTGTGCCTTGATATTCGACTTTTTACTCCGATCCGAACACCTTTTGGTATGTTATATATATAAAAACACTTTCGATTCTCTCATTGATAAATCGATCGATCGACTCGTGTATGTGCTCATTGCAATGAAACAGAGGTGATATGAACCTTTGAATACATTTGTTAGCCCTGAAAAGGGCTTTTTGATGTGCGTATAACGCGCACAGGCGTATGACGTGAGTCGAGAAGAGGCGAGACACGTCGTCGTATAATATTTATAGCAACGACAATCGACATCTCCTCTACCATCACGACAACTACCGCGACCGATGTAAGGACGACGACGACAATATGGCGCAGTCTTCTTACTTCTTCGAGGCAGCCTTCTTAGCGGCGGGCTTCGCTTTGGGAGCGGCAGCAGCCTTCTTTGGCTTGGGAGCTTTAGGCTTCTTGGTCGGCGGCTTCGCGGTCTTCTTGGCCTTAGGCGCGGCGGCGCTCTTGCCCTTGGCGGGGGTGGAAGGTTTCTTCGCTGCGGGCTTCTTTTTGGCGGCGGCGGCCTTCTTGTCCTTCGTGGCGGCCTTAGGCTTGGCCGGGGACGCGGCGGCCTTCTTCGCCTTAGCCGGTTTAGCTGCGGCGGGCTTCTTAGCGGCGGCTGATGATTTAGCGCTAGATTTCTTGGCCGCGGCGGGTTTCTTGCCGGCGGATGAAGTCTTCGATTCCAGTTTGAACGAGCCGGACGCGCCCTTGCCTTTGGTCTGTATGAGTGCGCCGGATTCGACTGCGCTCTTCAGATATTTTCTAATGAAAGGGGCCAGCTTCTCGGCGTCGACCTTGTACTGGGCGGCGATGTATTTCTTGATAGCCTGCAGGGACGAACCGCTTCTCTCCTTCAGCTCCTTGATGGCGCTGTTAACCATCTCGGACGTCTTAGGGTGGGTGGGCTTCGCCTTAGGCTTCTTAGCGCCTGCGGAGGCGGACGCCTTAGGCTTCTTCGCGGGCGTCGCCGGGGCGGGAGCGTCGGCAGCAACTGCGGTATCGGCCATATTTAAATAACCAAGTAATATATGTAGTTTAACAAATTAGTAAATCGCACGAACTGCGCAAAGAGAACAGCGGACGCGTGTAAGCGGAGCGCTGCGCTGGCGAGTACTAAACACGAGTCGCATGGGGGCGCCACTTTTTATATATCCACTCCGGCTTAACCGTAACGCAGACCCTTATGTCGCGGGACGTTTTCTCGTAATAACACTTCCAACTTTTCACTTACTCGTTTATGATTAAACTAAATTTATAGTGAATTATATTATAATGATTATAATAAAATTGCACATGTATATTCTTTATGAATTGATATATCTATTTTAATAGAAGTTTTAAGTTTTGGAACGCCGTTAAACGAATGAGGGAACTTTACTTTTGGTATTATAGGTTGCGGACACCTCGGGTCTGTTTAAAAAGTGATTTTTCTTAATTAGAATTACATTTAACAATATTATGTGTCTTCCAGTTAAAAGCGAAGATACCATAGATAGATGTGACACAATAACAAAAGTAGAAAATTATAGTTATAATGTTATTTTGACTTGTTGTCTTCACTGTCGTAAAACAGCCGTACCGCGCCTTGGATTGCCTACGTTCAGCGGTTTGCTCTCTGCTGGTACCGATGTAAAACGGGATATGTATTTTATGTTACGTTTATATAATTATGTTCTATTATACATTACGATATCACCATATTCATGAATATTATTATAATTCTGATGGTTTTTAAAAACTCTCTTCTACGAGGATCATACAGCAGCGCGAACTCACACTCTGAACGTGCGGGCATGGTAGGTAGGTAGAATCTCGTGTAGGTAGGTCGTATTTTATTTAGTTTTGGTTTTAGTAGTAAAGTAAAAATTTATCTGAATATTACGCCTAATATTAAAACAAACGATATACTTAAAATTAAATTATTGCAATTAGTGTGTTTATCGTTGGACATAAGAATCTGTTTAGGTTGATATATTAGGTTGATATATGTACTTAATTATATTCATCATAGGGACACGAGAAGTCTTAGGCTTCTGAGTTACTATATGTAGTTAACCATTTTTATATAAGTTATATTAATATTTTTGATGTGGTAAAATTGAGGTGAGTGGGTGAGGGGATGTTGGGTGTCCCTGTCTGTTTTGTGCACTATTTGCGAATCCTTTACCTAATTGGGCAGTTCATCCTGGTCGTCGTCGTTATCAGTACCTAGTAGTAGGTCACAGCCTCACAGGTGTCAGGTGATAATGCGATTGTTTGTTTTTAAAATATATATATGGTGTTATTAGTAAAACTAACTAAAAAGTTAGCGAGTGTGCGTGTGTGAGAAATACATGTTTGGATTTGGAAAACGCGAGTAATAGGTGAATACTTTATTACTTAATTAATTATTTAGATTTGGGTTAGGGCGATGCTAGTCGGGAAGTCGGGAAAAATAAAAGGAAGAAGAAGAAGATGATGATGATGATGGTTGGATGGATGATTCTTGAAGAGAGGGAGAAATATCTGAATTTATGCATGCTGTACCTACTGGGAGGTGGGTGGTAAATAGACACGCGTGTAAAGCTCTAGCTGGAGACGTTCAATCGAATCTCTATATACTTAGTTATGCCTATTTTATATACGAGTACATTACATACATAGGTATAGTGGGCAGGCAAGGTCTACTTACTAATAATAATTAAAATATGCTTGGTGCACATTAATAATTGTGACGTAAGTACTAGATCGGAATCTAAAGATTTAAAAATATATTTATTAGCTTGCTCTAGTATCAATATTATTAGCGCACACACACATGAGGTTAAACAATAACTTTGCCCTTTGCTTGTAAAAATAACTATACATATTTTTAAATTAAGTAACTACATATAATTGTTGTTTTGTTTGTTTTAGAGAGCTGGGCTGGCTGGCGTCAAACCACCGTCAAAGCAGGCGGCGAACGAGGTGGCTGGCTGCTGTTACAAGTTAGAAAATTGGACTTGCGGTGCGGGGTAAGTAAGTTATTATACATATTATTAGATAGATAGATCGATCGATCGATTGTTTGTCCGTATGTGTCGTTGCTGAAACTTTGTATTTGCGGTGCATATAGTTAGAATTATTTGCGGCCCTGAAAAGGGCCTTTTTGTATTTGCGTCTGAGGACGCGGGCGCCGGGGCGCGCGCGCGCGCGCGATACGGTAATACATGCGTCAGTACATATTACACGATGTCGCGCGCGGCGGACCAAGTGCAAGCGGAGCGCTTAACCACCGAAACCGTAGAGGGTGCGGCCCTGACGCTTCAGAGCGTAGACGACGTCCATGGCGGTGACGGTCTTCCTCTTGGCGTGCTCGGTGTAGGTGACCGCGTCACGGATCACGTTCTCGAGGAACACCTTCAGAACACCGCGGGTCTCCTCGTAGATCAGACCGGAGATACGCTTGACGCCACCTCTGCGGGCGAGACGACGGATGGCGGGCTTGGTGATACCCTGGATGTTATCACGGAGCACCTTCCTGTGGCGCTTGGCTCCTCCTTTCCCCAGACCTTTACCTCCCTTACCGCGACCGGTCATTGCGACCTGTAGTAGATATGAGACTTCTCGAACGGAATACACGGACAACGACACACGACTTGCGGCGCGCGTCGACACGAGTGGAATAACTGGCTATCGACGTCTGTGCGATATTTATACGCTTTACCCTATTGCGGGGAGACGGGGGACGGGGTTAGAGATATCGGAGCATTAATATTTGATTTATTTTTCATTCATGAAATATAATATAATATTGATAAATAATTTCATATGATATGGTTATTTAAATTCATTTTGGGGATATAAATATGTAGTTACTCACATATAATTACTAACTATAATAACGGCGACCGGCTCATGGAAGAGAGGCCGTATGTATAACTAACTACATATATGTAGCACTCTCTATTTCTATTTCATTCCCCTCTAATCTCTAATATTATCCTCTAGCATTCAGTCAGTGGTAATAATTATGTCGATAAAATTTCGAGAAATCTATATTATTTTGTCTTAACTTAACTTTTAGTTGGCGCGTAATATCACGAGTTTAATTCACTTTCCTTCTTTCCATTATACTACATAATAGAGTATATCGCGGTTAAATTTCATATACTACTTACTATATTACCGTACATCTTATGTATGAATTGATGTATATATTTACTAATGACTAATAATATTGATCGATCGATTTATCTACGCAAGTGTTTGTTCAAAGAAACATATTATATAATTTTCGAATCATGTGTGGCCCTGAAAAGGGCCTTTTGATATATGACAGAAGCTTCACGTTCGCATGTCCAGACGCAAAACGCGTGGTACAAAATAATAGATATAATGTAACCGAATGCGTTGGCGCAGACTGCGTTCGGTGATTTAGCTCCGTGCCGATTTTAGCGTGGCGGGTGGTTTTAAGCACGTTCACCGCGGATCCTGCGAGCCAGCTGGATGTCCTTGGGCATGATGGTCACACGCTTGGCGTGGATGGCGCACAGGTTGGTGTCCTCAAAGAGACCGACGAGGTAAGCCTCGCTGGCCTCCTGGAGAGCCATAACGGCAGAGCTCTGGAAGCGCAGGTCGGTCTTGAAATCCTGAGCGATCTCACGCACCAGACGCTGGAAGGGCAGCTTGCGGATCAGAAGCTCAGTGCTCTTCTGGTAGCGACGGATCTCACGGAGGGCGACGGTGCCGGGCCTGTAACGATGGGGCTTCTTGACGCCCCCGGTGGCCGGCGCGCTCTTGCGGGCCGCCTTGGTGGCGAGCTGTTTACGGGGCGCTTTACCACCGGTGGATTTACGAGCGGTCTGCTTGGTACGGGCCATTGCGAAAAATAAAAATTACTACGACACACGGTACTACGTTACGTCAACGAGTCACGAGAGGTAATAAACTTCGCAACGCCGAGAGGCGCTTTTTATGTGCTCGTCGGAAAGGGACGGAGTTAGTGTCCGTGTGAGCGAGAGGGTTATAAAATTCACATACACGGTCCCCCTCGCCCCTCTTTTCCTTTCTCACCAATGGTACGATTTCTAATTACAATAACATTAATATTATTGAAATATTATTAATAAATTTGCTTTTTTTTTTTTTTTTTTTTAGGTATTATGTATGAGTTAGGACAGTTAGTTAGGTTCCGCGGAGCTAGGTTAGGTTAGGATTGTAAATAACAATATTTGACCGAGTCAGGTCAGCAAACCTAACTTACGAGGTTAGGTTAAGTTAGGCGATATTTATGTAAGTATACTCGATATATTGTTCAAGTTTGATTTGTTTTGGAAATTCCTGGCATCTGGTAACCTAACCTAACTTAACCTGACCTAACTCCTAAAGAAACCTAACTCTAGCGAACCTAACTTAACCTAACCTAACTCTAGCGAACCTAACATAACCTGACCTAACTCCTAGAGAAACCTAACTCTAGCGAACCTAACTTACTTATTTTACAGTACATATGGTCCTATTTTCCGGCACTAGTGCGTAAAATAGCACATTTCGTGCTATGTCAAAAGTTTATAAAGGGCCATATGTACACGTCCCTAACCCTATTTAACCTATATTATTAAGTGTTGGTAATGTGTAAATAAATAATATTTTTTATTGATATTTATCGACAGATTGACACAGTATGCGCGGTTAGAAACTTCTTATATCATATTCAGAACGTATTTGTGGCCCTGAAAAGGGCCTTTTTGGTTGTTGCACAAACCACACTCTCGAAGCGTGTCGTGTCGTCGCAATACGAACTACCTAAACCCATTACACTAAAAGTGTATTGAGAAGACAGACCGCATACGAGGAACGACGTACGCTTACTTGGAGCTGGTGTACTTGGTGACGGCCTTGGTGCCTTCACTGACGGCGTGCTTGGCGAGCTCACCGGGCAGCAAGAGCCTCACGGAGGTCTGCACCTCCCTGCTGGTGATAGTGGACCTCTTGTTGTAGTGAGCGAGGCGGGAGGCCTCGGCGGCGATGCGCTCGAAGATGTCGTTCACGAACGAGTTCATGATCGACATGGCCTTGCTGGAGATACCGGTGTCGGGGTGGACCTGCTTGAGCACCTTGTAGATGTAGATGGCGTAGCTTTCCTTGCGCTTATGCTTCTTCTTTTTCTTAGAGTCCGACTTGGAGATGTTCTTCTGGGCCTTGCCGGATTTCTTGGCGGCCTTACCGCTAGTCTTGGGTGGCATTGCGATATAGTTAGATGCTTACAGTACGAGAGTCGAACTGGAAATATGATATTTTTTTACGGTCGCCCGATCTTTGCTAGCGTAGCGTACGGGAAATAGGGGATTAAAGATCGAGCGTCGAGCCCGCGGTATCTCGACCAATAGCGTTCGTGCATCATTAACATCGTCTGTAGGCATGGTGGGGAGTGCGAGGGCGTGTTGATATTATGTATTTAAATATTCATTATTATATTATCAATAATAAATAAACATTACCCGCCTGATGTGCTATGCTATGTAATAATAATAATGAGTTAACCAAAATATATTTGAACCATAACCATCTGTCATCAATTTTTATAACTGTAGGCGGCCAAAAATTTGGTATATTATAATTATTTATTTATTTATCATTCTTTTGTTACAGAGACACACTGTTGTAGCTGAGTAATTAAGTAAGTAAGTAAGTAAGTAAGTAAGTAAGTCTTTGATCCGTCCGAGCCATCCATAAACAAATAAGTGAGTGAGTGTATCCGAGTGTCTAATTTATAATATATTTAATTATGTGATGTATGTGTTTTTCACTATAGGAACGATAATCACATTATAGTTCAGTACCTACTCTTACCGTAATTATAATTCATTCATAAATGTGTAGTATCATAATTATTTTTTTTTTTTTTTTATTATTATTATTCATCGATCTAATGACATCATATACGTATGCGTTATGCCATGAAACTTATAACTTTTACACAGAATTATATTGTGGCCCTGAAAAGGGCCTTTTGTAACGGTCACTCGGGCGGGAATGTAACAGAGGCCCCGTGCGTGCGATAAATGTACGCACGAGACAAATGCACACATTCACCAGTCGCCGTGTGTTACCGCTAGAGATGTAGCCTGATGAGAAGTGAGGACACTTAAGCCTTCTTCTCGGTCTTCTTGGGCAGGAGTACGGCCTGAATGTTAGGCAGCACACCACCCTGGGCGATGGTCACACCGGAGAGGAGCTTGTTCAACTCCTCGTCGTTGCGGATCGCCAGCTGGAGATGCCTAGGGATGATCCTGGTCTTCTTGTTGTCGCGAGCGGCGTTGCCTGCCAACTCGAGAACCTCAGCGGCCAGGTACTCCATGACGGCGGCTAAGTACACCGGGGCACCGGCACCGACGCGCTCGGCGTAGTTGCCCTTGCGTAAAAGCCTGTGGATACGGCCGACGGGGAACTGGAGTCCGGCACGGTTAGAACGTGACTTTGCCTTTCCCTTAACCTTGCCACCTTTACCGCGTCCAGACATGTTTGATGAGAGATTTAAGTTTTCAGTTTACACACAACGGACGAGAGCACGTATTGCTCGTGAGTGTCGGACAAGAATATTTTTTTAGCAAGCCGCGCGTTAAGCTATATAGTCTCACGGAGCGCGCTGATAGTGGGGATATAACGAGCCGACATAACACGAGACCGATCGACCAATCGACGCCCCGCATGCAAGAGTGCGAATGAATAAATAAATTAATAACAAAATATTCTATAAGTAAGTTCATATAACTCCACATTAATTTATATAATTTGGCCTATATCTATAGGCCATACGTACGTATACTAAGTATGTAGATAACTTACTAAATATTGTTTGAAATGTAAGACTTGCGTCATATCATGTTTATTTATTTATTTACGTTCCAATAAAAAGTTGGTGTAAATTCATGATTAATGAAAACCTAATATAATCTCTATCAGTGTGATAATCATCATCATCGTATTGATGACTTTTGTGCCTTGATATTCGACTTTTTACTCCGATCCGAACACCTTTTGGTATGTTATATATATAAAAACACTTTCGATTCTCTCATTGATAAATCGATCGATCGACTCGTGTATGTGCTCATTGCAATGAAACAGAGGTGATATGAACCTTTGAATACATTTGTTAGCCCTGAAAAGGGCTTTTTGATGTGCGTATAACGCGCACAGGCGTATGACGTGAGTCGAGAAGAGGCGAGACACGTCGTCGTATAATATTTATAGCAACGACAATCGACATCTCCTCTACCATCACGACAACTACCGCGACCGATGTAAGGACGACGACGACAATATGGCGCAGTCTTCTTACTTCTTCGAGGCAGCCTTCTTAGCGGCGGGCTTCGCTTTGGGAGCGGCAGCAGCCTTCTTTGGCTTGGGAGCTTTAGGCTTCTTGGTCGGCGGCTTCGCGGTCTTCTTGGCCTTAGGCGCGGCGGCGCTCTTGCCCTTGGCGGGGGTGGAAGGTTTCTTCGCTGCGGGCTTCTTTTTGGCGGCGGCGGCCTTCTTGTCCTTCGTGGCGGCCTTAGGCTTGGCCGGGGACGCGGCGGCCTTCTTCGCCTTAGCCGGTTTAGCTGCGGCGGGCTTCTTAGCGGCGGCTGATGATTTAGCGCTAGATTTCTTGGCCGCGGCGGGTTTCTTGCCGGCGGATGAAGTCTTCGATTCCAGTTTGAACGAGCCGGACGCGCCCTTGCCTTTGGTCTGTATGAGTGCGCCGGATTCGACTGCGCTCTTCAGATATTTTCTAATGAAAGGGGCCAGCTTCTCGGCGTCGACCTTGTACTGGGCGGCGATGTATTTCTTGATAGCCTGCAGGGACGAACCGCTTCTCTCCTTCAGCTCCTTGATGGCGCTGTTAACCATCTCGGACGTCTTAGGGTGGGTGGGCTTCGCCTTAGGCTTCTTAGCGCCTGCGGAGGCGGACGCCTTAGGCTTCTTCGCGGGCGTCGCCGGGGCGGGAGCGTCGGCAGCAACTGCGGTATCGGCCATATTTAAATAACCAAGTAATATATGTAGTTTAACAAATTAGTAAATCGCACGAACTGCGCAAAGAGAACAGCGGACGCGTGTAAGCGGAGCGCTGCGCTGGCGAGTACTAAACACGAGTCGCATGGGGGCGCCACTTTTTATATATCCACTCCGGCTTAACCGTAACGCAGACCCTTATGTCGCGGGACGTTTTCTCGTAATAACACTTCCAACTTTTCACTTACTCGTTTATGATTAAACTAAATTTATAGTGAATTATATTATAATGATTATAATAAAATTGCACATGTATATTCTTTATGAATTGATATATCTATTTTAATAGAAGTTTTAAGTTTTGGAACGCCGTTAAACGAATGAGGGAACTTTACTTTTGGTATTATAGGTTGCGGACACCTCGGGTCTGTTTAAAAAGTGATTTTTCTTAATTAGAATTACATTTAACAATATTATGTGTCTTCCAGTTAAAAGCGAAGATACCATAGATAGATGTGACACAATAACAAAAGTAGAAAATTATAGTTATAATGTTATTTTGACTTGTTGTCTTCACTGTCGTAAAACAGCCGTACCGCGCCTTGGATTGCCTACGTTCAGCGGTTTGCTCTCTGCTGGTACCGATGTAAAACGGGATATGTATTTTATGTTACGTTTATATAATTATGTTCTATTATACATTACGATATCACCATATTCATGAATATTATTATAATTCTGATGGTTTTTAAAAACTCTCTTCTACGAGGATCATACAGCAGCGCGAACTCACACTCTGAACGTGCGGGCATGGTAGGTAGGTAGAATCTCGTGTAGGTAGGTCGTATTTTATTTAGTTTTGGTTTTAGTAGTAAAGTAAAAATTTATCTGAATATTACGCCTAATATTAAAACAAACGATATACTTAAAATTAAATTATTGCAATTAGTGTGTTTATCGTTGGACATAAGAATCTGTTTAGGTTGATATATTAGGTTGATATATGTACTTAATTATATTCATCATAGGGACACGAGAAGTCTTAGGCTTCTGAGTTACTATATGTAGTTAACCATTTTTATATAAGTTATATTAATATTTTTGATGTGGTAAAATTGAGGTGAGTGGGTGAGGGGATGTTGGGTGTCCCTGTCTGTTTTGTGCACTATTTGCGAATCCTTTACCTAATTGGGCAGTTCATCCTGGTCGTCGTCGTTATCAGTACCTAGTAGTAGGTCACAGCCTCACAGGTGTCAGGTGATAATGCGATTGTTTGTTTTTAAAATATATATATGGTGTTATTAGTAAAACTAACTAAAAAGTTAGCGAGTGTGCGTGTGTGAGAAATACATGTTTGGATTTGGAAAACGCGAGTAATAGGTGAATACTTTATTACTTAATTAATTATTTAGATTTGGGTTAGGGCGATGCTAGTCGGGAAGTCGGGAAAAATAAAAGGAAGAAGAAGAAGATGATGATGATGATGGTTGGATGGATGATTCTTGAAGAGAGGGAGAAATATCTGAATTTATGCATGCTGTACCTACTGGGAGGTGGGTGGTAAATAGACACGCGTGTAAAGCTCTAGCTGGAGACGTTCAATCGAATCTCTATATACTTAGTTATGCCTATTTTATATACGAGTACATTACATACATAGGTATAGTGGGCAGGCAAGGTCTACTTACTAATAATAATTAAAATATGCTTGGTGCACATTAATAATTGTGACGTAAGTACTAGATCGGAATCTAAAGATTTAAAAATATATTTATTAGCTTGCTCTAGTATCAATATTATTAGCGCACACACACATGAGGTTAAACAATAACTTTGCCCTTTGCTTGTAAAAATAACTATACATATTTTTAAATTAAGTAACTACATATAATTGTTGTTTTGTTTGTTTTAGAGAGCTGGGCTGGCTGGCGTCAAACCACCGTCAAAGCAGGCGGCGAACGAGGTGGCTGGCTGCTGTTACAAGTTAGAAAATTGGACTTGCGGTGCGGGGTAAGTAAGTTATTATACATATTATTAGATAGATAGATCGATCGATCGATTGTTTGTCCGTATGTGTCGTTGCTGAAACTTTGTATTTGCGGTGCATATAGTTAGAATTATTTGCGGCCCTGAAAAGGGCCTTTTTGTATTTGCGTCTGAGGACGCGGGCGCCGGGGCGCGCGCGCGCGCGCGATACGGTAATACATGCGTCAGTACATATTACACGATGTCGCGCGCGGCGGACCAAGTGCAAGCGGAGCGCTTAACCACCGAAACCGTAGAGGGTGCGGCCCTGACGCTTCAGAGCGTAGACGACGTCCATGGCGGTGACGGTCTTCCTCTTGGCGTGCTCGGTGTAGGTGACCGCGTCACGGATCACGTTCTCGAGGAACACCTTCAGAACACCGCGGGTCTCCTCGTAGATCAGACCGGAGATACGCTTGACGCCACCTCTGCGGGCGAGACGACGGATGGCGGGCTTGGTGATACCCTGGATGTTATCACGGAGCACCTTCCTGTGGCGCTTGGCTCCTCCTTTCCCCAGACCTTTACCTCCCTTACCGCGACCGGTCATTGCGACCTGTAGTAGATATGAGACTTCTCGAACGGAATACACGGACAACGACACACGACTTGCGGCGCGCGTCGACACGAGTGGAATAACTGGCTATCGACGTCTGTGCGATATTTATACGCTTTACCCTATTGCGGGGAGACGGGGGACGGGGTTAGAGATATCGGAGCATTAATATTTGATTTATTTTTCATTCATGAAATATAATATAATATTGATAAATAATTTCATATGATATGGTTATTTAAATTCATTTTGGGGATATAAATATGTAGTTACTCACATATAATTACTAACTATAATAACGGCGACCGGCTCATGGAAGAGAGGCCGTATGTATAACTAACTACATATATGTAGCACTCTCTATTTCTATTTCATTCCCCTCTAATCTCTAATATTATCCTCTAGCATTCAGTCAGTGGTAATAATTATGTCGATAAAATTTCGAGAAATCTATATTATTTTGTCTTAACTTAACTTTTAGTTGGCGCGTAATATCACGAGTTTAATTCACTTTCCTTCTTTCCATTATACTACATAATAGAGTATATCGCGGTTAAATTTCATATACTACTTACTATATTACCGTACATCTTATGTATGAATTGATGTATATATTTACTAATGACTAATAATATTGATCGATCGATTTATCTACGCAAGTGTTTGTTCAAAGAAACATATTATATAATTTTCGAATCATGTGTGGCCCTGAAAAGGGCCTTTTGATATATGACAGAAGCTTCACGTTCGCATGTCCAGACGCAAAACGCGTGGTACAAAATAATAGATATAATGTAACCGAATGCGTTGGCGCAGACTGCGTTCGGTGATTTAGCTCCGTGCCGATTTTAGCGTGGCGGGTGGTTTTAAGCACGTTCACCGCGGATCCTGCGAGCCAGCTGGATGTCCTTGGGCATGATGGTCACACGCTTGGCGTGGATGGCGCACAGGTTGGTGTCCTCAAAGAGACCGACGAGGTAAGCCTCGCTGGCCTCCTGGAGAGCCATAACGGCAGAGCTCTGGAAGCGCAGGTCGGTCTTGAAATCCTGAGCGATCTCACGCACCAGACGCTGGAAGGGCAGCTTGCGGATCAGAAGCTCAGTGCTCTTCTGGTAGCGACGGATCTCACGGAGGGCGACGGTGCCGGGCCTGTAACGATGGGGCTTCTTGACGCCCCCGGTGGCCGGCGCGCTCTTGCGGGCCGCCTTGGTGGCGAGCTGTTTACGGGGCGCTTTACCACCGGTGGATTTACGAGCGGTCTGCTTGGTACGGGCCATTGCGAAAAATAAAAATTACTACGACACACGGTACTACGTTACGTCAACGAGTCACGAGAGGTAATAAACTTCGCATTTTTTTTTTTTTTTTTTTTTTTTTTTTTTTTAACATAGAATTTAGAGTCGGCCGGACTAGTCCGGCCCTATTTCTCAATACCCAAAGAGGAACAATTTTTACAGTTAGCATCAACCTGAGAGCTAACTGTTTATACAATGTAATCTAGTCTGTATTCTAACTCTAATCTGTACATAAATTAGCTTAAAACTATATTTATAGAATTTACTAACAATTCAAAGTATATTTACAAACAAATAATCAATTAAGTTATATTTGTAGAATTTTACAAGCGTATTTACAAAACAAAGCACATATTTACATAATTAATTCAATAATCTTCAATAATTATTGAAGTTTTCTGAAGCTAACACATTTTTTGTGGTAGTCATTCATACCTTGTTATCTTATTATTATTTAAGCAATGAATTTAGTTACTTAACGTGGTCATAACAGTCTATCTACACTTTGCTACACTTTGCGAGCGCAAGGCACTGGCCACGCCCCCTACCTACTATCCACGGTGGAGGCCCCGCCTCGTGCCACGCCTCTAGCTACTTTACACAAAGAAAATATATTTACAGTATCATAACTCTCTCCTAAAGTACACAGTATATTTATCAAATATTTAAATAGAATTGGGTAAATGCCCAATTATGGATGGAGGTCCAGTCTTGTGGGAAGCTTGGCTTCTAGTTACATTCCTACCACATCTAGGCCTGTACCTAATGGCACAGGAGATTGCGAAGCAGGAGTGGTCTGGACAGAGACAGGTGTGGAGTTTGATAACTCTTCAGTAAAACTTGGCAGGTAAACCCTGCCCTCTTCGGTTTCAGAGTCAATACAAGCTGCAGATGTTGGCCCAAACTCAACATCACATTCTTTTTCCATAGTACTAGTTAAGGTGAAAATGTCGTCCTCGTCTAAAAGAACGTGTCTAGGCCTGCGTTTATCTTTCTTGACATGCGGGGCGGGCTCGTAGTCAGCAGCCTTTACTATGAGCGGGTTGGTACTGTGTACCGCCTTGTCGAAATACCTCCTGGAGATATCCTGGAAGTATTTCGACAAGGACGGCATATCTAAATCAGTATGTAGTCTAATATTCCTGATATAATAGGGGGCTCCTGCTGCGCTCCTGAGGAACTTGTTTTGCATCGTCTGTAGTGTTCTGATCTTTGCCTGTGAGGCGTGAGCAAAGGCCACACTGGCGTACGAGAACACTGGTCTGATGCAGGTTTTGTAGATGGTGAGCTTATTTCTCAGTGAAAGCTTGCTCCGGGCCCCCACTAGATATGTTAATCTTGATAAATAAAAGTCGGGAAAAATAAAAGGAAGAAGAAGAAGATGATGATGATGATGGTTGGATGGATGATTCTTGAAGAGAGGGAGAAATATCTGAATTTATGCATGCTGTACCTACTGGGAGGTGGGTGGTAAATAGACACGCGTGTAAAGCTCTAGCTGGAGACGTTCAATCGAATCTCTATATACTTAGTTATGCCTATTTTATATACGAGTACATTACATACATAGGTATAGTGGGCAGGCAAGGTCTACTTACTAATAATAATTAAAATATGCTTGGTGCACATTAATAATTGTGACGTAAGTACTAGATCGGAATCTAAAGATTTAAAAATATATTTATTAGCTTGCTCTAGTATCAATATTATTAGCGCACACACACATGAGGTTAAACAATAACTTTGCCCTTTGCTTGTAAAAATAACTATACATATTTTTAAATTAAGTAACTACATATAATTGTTGTTTTGTTTGTTTTAGAGAGGCCGAGAGGCGCTTTTTATGTGCTCGTCGGAAAGGGACGGAGTTAGTGTCCGTGTGAGCGAGAGGGTTATAAAATTCACATACACGGTCCCCCTCGCCCCTCTTTTCCTTTCTCACCAATGGTACGATTTCTAATTACAATAACATTAATATTATTGAAATATTATTAATAAATTTGCTTTTTTTTTTTTTTTTTTTTAGGTATTATGTATGAGTTAGGACAGTTAGTTAGGTTCCGCGGAGCTAGGTTAGGTTAGGATTGTAAATAACAATATTTGACCGAGTCAGGTCAGCAAACCTAACTTACGAGGTTAGGTTAAGTTAGGCGATATTTATGTAAGTATACTCGATATATTGTTCAAGTTTGATTTGTTTTGGAAATTCCTGGCATCTGGTAACCTAACCTAACTTAACCTGACCTAACTCCTAAAGAAACCTAACTCTAGCGAACCTAACTTAACCTAACCTAACTCTAGCGAACCTAACATAACCTGACCTAACTCCTAGAGAAACCTAACTCTAGCGAACCTAACTTACTTATTTTACAGTACATATGGTCCTATTTTCCGGCACTAGTGCGTAAAATAGCACATTTCGTGCTATGTCAAAAGTTTATAAAGGGCCATATGTACACGTCCCTAACCCTATTTAACCTATATTATTAAGTGTTGGTAATGTGTAAATAAATAATATTTTTTATTGATATTTATCGACAGATTGACACAGTATGCGCGGTTAGAAACTTCTTATATCATATTCAGAACGTATTTGTGGCCCTGAAAAGGGCCTTTTTGGTTGTTGCACAAACCACACTCTCGAAGCGTGTCGTGTCGTCGCAATACGAACTACCTAAACCCATTACACTAAAAGTGTATTGAGAAGACAGACCGCATACGAGGAACGACGTACGCTTACTTGGAGCTGGTGTACTTGGTGACGGCCTTGGTGCCTTCACTGACGGCGTGCTTGGCGAGCTCACCGGGCAGCAAGAGCCTCACGGAGGTCTGCACCTCCCTGCTGGTGATAGTGGACCTCTTGTTGTAGTGAGCGAGGCGGGAGGCCTCGGCGGCGATGCGCTCGAAGATGTCGTTCACGAACGAGTTCATGATCGACATGGCCTTGCTGGAGATACCGGTGTCGGGGTGGACCTGCTTGAGCACCTTGTAGATGTAGATGGCGTAGCTTTCCTTGCGCTTATGCTTCTTCTTTTTCTTAGAGTCCGACTTGGAGATGTTCTTCTGGGCCTTGCCGGATTTCTTGGCGGCCTTACCGCTAGTCTTGGGTGGCATTGCGATATAGTTAGATGCTTACAGTACGAGAGTCGAACTGGAAATATGATATTTTTTTACGGTCGCCCGATCTTTGCTAGCGTAGCGTACGGGAAATAGGGGATTAAAGATCGAGCGTCGAGCCCGCGGTATCTCGACCAATAGCGTTCGTGCATCATTAACATCGTCTGTAGGCATGGTGGGGAGTGCGAGGGCGTGTTGATATTATGTATTTAAATATTCATTATTATATTATCAATAATAAATAAACATTACCCGCCTGATGTGCTATGCTATGTAATAATAATAATGAGTTAACCAAAATATATTTGAACCATAACCATCTGTCATCAATTTTTATAACTGTAGGCGGCCAAAAATTTGGTATATTATAATTATTTATTTATTTATCATTCTTTTGTTACAGAGACACACTGTTGTAGCTGAGTAATTAAGTAAGTAAGTAAGTAAGTAAGTAAGTAAGTCTTTGATCCGTCCGAGCCATCCATAAACAAATAAGTGAGTGAGTGTATCCGAGTGTCTAATTTATAATATATTTAATTATGTGATGTATGTGTTTTTCACTATAGGAACGATAATCACATTATAGTTCAGTACCTACTCTTACCGTAATTATAATTCATTCATAAATGTGTAGTATCATAATTATTTTTTTTTTTTTTTTATTATTATTATTCATCGATCTAATGACATCATATACGTATGCGTTATGCCATGAAACTTATAACTTTTACACAGAATTATATTGTGGCCCTGAAAAGGGCCTTTTGTAACGGTCACTCGGGCGGGAATGTAACAGAGGCCCCGTGCGTGCGATAAATGTACGCACGAGACAAATGCACACATTCACCAGTCGCCGTGTGTTACCGCTAGAGATGTAGCCTGATGAGAAGTGAGGACACTTAAGCCTTCTTCTCGGTCTTCTTGGGCAGGAGTACGGCCTGAATGTTAGGCAGCACACCACCCTGGGCGATGGTCACACCGGAGAGGAGCTTGTTCAACTCCTCGTCGTTGCGGATCGCCAGCTGGAGATGCCTAGGGATGATCCTGGTCTTCTTGTTGTCGCGAGCGGCGTTGCCTGCCAACTCGAGAACCTCAGCGGCCAGGTACTCCATGACGGCGGCTAAGTACACCGGGGCACCGGCACCGACGCGCTCGGCGTAGTTGCCCTTGCGTAAAAGCCTGTGGATACGGCCGACGGGGAACTGGAGTCCGGCACGGTTAGAACGTGACTTTGCCTTTCCCTTAACCTTGCCACCTTTACCGCGTCCAGACATGTTTGATGAGAGATTTAAGTTTTCAGTTTACACACAACGGACGAGAGCACGTATTGCTCGTGAGTGTCGGACAAGAATATTTTTTTAGCAGTAGTAGTATGTCATGCGATACCTCGCAGGAGGTATGCGTGGCCGTATCCGCCTTCCGGCTGTGACGGCTGTATCGGGTCGCTCCCCACCTCGTGGGGAGGTCAAACGTCATCATTTTATGGATGACAGTGCTTCTGTTGTGAGGTGAGTTTCTGTGCGTCCATGTTGCTGGCAGACGCGCTGGTGCTGCAGGAGATGGAGCTGTGGTGGTCGATCAAGGTCGTGCGGGCGGTTAGGTCCGCTACGGCGATGGTGTCTGGAATTGTAGTCGTGCGGGTGGTGTGGCCCGCTCCGGCTGAGGTGCTAGAGGTGTGTGGTCAAGGGCGAGCGGCGCATCTGGTCCGAACGGCGATGGTGTCTGAAGCTGTAGAGTAGTAGAGTTCACGGCCGCGCGGGTGTGGTGGCCCGCCACGGCGGTGGTGTCTGTAGATGTAGGCGCCATCGGGATCGGGAGGTGAGTCCGCTGCGTCGATGGTGCTTGTGTTTGAAGGAGGAGCCATCGGGTTGGGAGGTGAGTCCGCTGCGTCGATGGTGCTCGCGGTAAAGGTGGCAGGCATCGGGTTGGGAGGTGAGTCCGCTGCGTCGATGGTGCTCAGGTGTAGGGGGGCCCAGGTGCTCAGGTGTTGGGGGCCGCCAAGATGTTATTCGTGACACACACGGCTTCGCAGTACGAAGTATGCGTGCGGTCACGACGGCGGCGCGGAGCGAAGTCGTTCGTCCTTTTTCGTCCTTTTAATATCATTTTTAGCAAGCCGCGCGTTAAGCTATATAGTCTCACGGAGCGCGCTGATAGTGGGGATATAACGAGCCGACATAACACGAGACCGATCGACCAATCGACGCCCCGCATGCAAGAGTGCGAATGAATAAATAAATTAATAACAAAATATTCTATAAGTAAGTTCATATAACTCCACATTAATTTATATAATTTGGCCTATATCTATAGGCCATACGTACGTATACTAAGTATGTAGATAACTTACTAAATATTGTTTGAAATGTAAGACTTGCGTCATATCATGTTTATTTATTTATTTACGTTCCAATAAAAAGTTGGTGTAAATTCATGATTAATGAAAACCTAATATAATCTCTATCAGTGTGATAATCATCATCATCGTATTGATGACTTTTGTGCCTTGATATTCGACTTTTTACTCCGATCCGAACACCTTTTGGTATGTTATATATATAAAAACACTTTCGATTCTCTCATTGATAAATCGATCGATCGACTCGTGTATGTGCTCATTGCAATGAAACAGAGGTGATATGAACCTTTGAATACATTTGTTAGCCCTGAAAAGGGCTTTTTGATGTGCGTATAACGCGCACAGGCGTATGACGTGAGTCGAGAAGAGGCGAGACACGTCGTCGTATAATATTTATAGCAACGACAATCGACATCTCCTCTACCATCACGACAACTACCGCGACCGATGTAAGGACGACGACGACAATATGGCGCAGTCTTCTTACTTCTTCGAGGCAGCCTTCTTAGCGGCGGGCTTCGCTTTGGGAGCGGCAGCAGCCTTCTTTGGCTTGGGAGCTTTAGGCTTCTTGGTCGGCGGCTTCGCGGTCTTCTTGGCCTTAGGCGCGGCGGCGCTCTTGCCCTTGGCGGGGGTGGAAGGTTTCTTCGCTGCGGGCTTCTTTTTGGCGGCGGCGGCCTTCTTGTCCTTCGTGGCGGCCTTAGGCTTGGCCGGGGACGCGGCGGCCTTCTTCGCCTTAGCCGGTTTAGCTGCGGCGGGCTTCTTAGCGGCGGCTGATGATTTAGCGCTAGATTTCTTGGCCGCGGCGGGTTTCTTGCCGGCGGATGAAGTCTTCGATTCCAGTTTGAACGAGCCGGACGCGCCCTTGCCTTTGGTCTGTATGAGTGCGCCGGATTCGACTGCGCTCTTCAGATATTTTCTAATGAAAGGGGCCAGCTTCTCGGCGTCGACCTTGTACTGGGCGGCGATGTATTTCTTGATAGCCTGCAGGGACGAACCGCTTCTCTCCTTCAGCTCCTTGATGGCGCTGTTAACCATCTCGGACGTCTTAGGGTGGGTGGGCTTCGCCTTAGGCTTCTTAGCGCCTGCGGAGGCGGACGCCTTAGGCTTCTTCGCGGGCGTCGCCGGGGCGGGAGCGTCGGCAGCAACTGCGGTATCGGCCATATTTAAATAACCAAGTAATATATGTAGTTTAACAAATTAGTAAATCGCACGAACTGCGCAAAGAGAACAGCGGACGCGTGTAAGCGGAGCGCTGCGCTGGCGAGTACTAAACACGAGTCGCATGGGGGCGCCACTTTTTATATATCCACTCCGGCTTAACCGTAACGCAGACCCTTATGTCGCGGGACGTTTTCTCGTAATAACACTTCCAACTTTTCACTTACTCGTTTATGATTAAACTAAATTTATAGTGAATTATATTATAATGATTATAATAAAATTGCACATGTATATTCTTTATGAATTGATATATCTATTTTAATAGAAGTTTTAAGTTTTGGAACGCCGTTAAACGAATGAGGGAACTTTACTTTTGGTATTATAGGTTGCGGACACCTCGGGTCTGTTTAAAAAGTGATTTTTCTTAATTAGAATTACATTTAACAATATTATGTGTCTTCCAGTTAAAAGCGAAGATACCATAGATAGATGTGACACAATAACAAAAGTAGAAAATTATAGTTATAATGTTATTTTGACTTGTTGTCTTCACTGTCGTAAAACAGCCGTACCGCGCCTTGGATTGCCTACGTTCAGCGGTTTGCTCTCTGCTGGTACCGATGTAAAACGGGATATGTATTTTATGTTACGTTTATATAATTATGTTCTATTATACATTACGATATCACCATATTCATGAATATTATTATAATTCTGATGGTTTTTAAAAACTCTCTTCTACGAGGATCATACAGCAGCGCGAACTCACACTCTGAACGTGCGGGCATGGTAGGTAGGTAGAATCTCGTGTAGGTAGGTCGTATTTTATTTAGTTTTGGTTTTAGTAGTAAAGTAAAAATTTATCTGAATATTACGCCTAATATTAAAACAAACGATATACTTAAAATTAAATTATTGCAATTAGTGTGTTTATCGTTGGACATAAGAATCTGTTTAGGTTGATATATTAGGTTGATATATGTACTTAATTATATTCATCATAGGGACACGAGAAGTCTTAGGCTTCTGAGTTACTATATGTAGTTAACCATTTTTATATAAGTTATATTAATATTTTTGATGTGGTAAAATTGAGGTGAGTGGGTGAGGGGATGTTGGGTGTCCCTGTCTGTTTTGTGCACTATTTGCGAATCCTTTACCTAATTGGGCAGTTCATCCTGGTCGTCGTCGTTATCAGTACCTAGTAGTAGGTCACAGCCTCACAGGTGTCAGGTGATAATGCGATTGTTTGTTTTTAAAATATATATATGGTGTTATTAGTAAAACTAACTAAAAAGTTAGCGAGTGTGCGTGTGTGAGAAATACATGTTTGGATTTGGAAAACGCGAGTAATAGGTGAATACTTTATTACTTAATTAATTATTTAGATTTGGGTTAGGGCGATGCTAGTCGGGAAGTCGGGAAAAATAAAAGGAAGAAGAAGAAGATGATGATGATGATGGTTGGATGGATGATTCTTGAAGAGAGGGAGAAATATCTGAATTTATGCATGCTGTACCTACTGGGAGGTGGGTGGTAAATAGACACGCGTGTAAAGCTCTAGCTGGAGACGTTCAATCGAATCTCTATATACTTAGTTATGCCTATTTTATATACGAGTACATTACATACATAGGTATAGTGGGCAGGCAAGGTCTACTTACTAATAATAATTAAAATATGCTTGGTGCACATTAATAATTGTGACGTAAGTACTAGATCGGAATCTAAAGATTTAAAAATATATTTATTAGCTTGCTCTAGTATCAATATTATTAGCGCACACACACATGAGGTTAAACAATAACTTTGCCCTTTGCTTGTAAAAATAACTATACATATTTTTAAATTAAGTAACTACATATAATTGTTGTTTTGTTTGTTTTAGAGAGCTGGGCTGGCTGGCGTCAAACCACCGTCAAAGCAGGCGGCGAACGAGGTGGCTGGCTGCTGTTACAAGTTAGAAAATTGGACTTGCGGTGCGGGGTAAGTAAGTTATTATACATATTATTAGATAGATAGATCGATCGATCGATTGTTTGTCCGTATGTGTCGTTGCTGAAACTTTGTATTTGCGGTGCATATAGTTAGAATTATTTGCGGCCCTGAAAAGGGCCTTTTTGTATTTGCGTCTGAGGACGCGGGCGCCGGGGCGCGCGCGCGCGCGCGATACGGTAATACATGCGTCAGTACATATTACACGATGTCGCGCGCGGCGGACCAAGTGCAAGCGGAGCGCTTAACCACCGAAACCGTAGAGGGTGCGGCCCTGACGCTTCAGAGCGTAGACGACGTCCATGGCGGTGACGGTCTTCCTCTTGGCGTGCTCGGTGTAGGTGACCGCGTCACGGATCACGTTCTCGAGGAACACCTTCAGAACACCGCGGGTCTCCTCGTAGATCAGACCGGAGATACGCTTGACGCCACCTCTGCGGGCGAGACGACGGATGGCGGGCTTGGTGATACCCTGGATGTTATCACGGAGCACCTTCCTGTGGCGCTTGGCTCCTCCTTTCCCCAGACCTTTACCTCCCTTACCGCGACCGGTCATTGCGACCTGTAGTAGATATGAGACTTCTCGAACGGAATACACGGACAACGACACACGACTTGCGGCGCGCGTCGACACGAGTGGAATAACTGGCTATCGACGTCTGTGCGATATTTATACGCTTTACCCTATTGCGGGGAGACGGGGGACGGGGTTAGAGATATCGGAGCATTAATATTTGATTTATTTTTCATTCATGAAATATAATATAATATTGATAAATAATTTCATATGATATGGTTATTTAAATTCATTTTGGGGATATAAATATGTAGTTACTCACATATAATTACTAACTATAATAACGGCGACCGGCTCATGGAAGAGAGGCCGTATGTATAACTAACTACATATATGTAGCACTCTCTATTTCTATTTCATTCCCCTCTAATCTCTAATATTATCCTCTAGCATTCAGTCAGTGGTAATAATTATGTCGATAAAATTTCGAGAAATCTATATTATTTTGTCTTAACTTAACTTTTAGTTGGCGCGTAATATCACGAGTTTAATTCACTTTCCTTCTTTCCATTATACTACATAATAGAGTATATCGCGGTTAAATTTCATATACTACTTACTATATTACCGTACATCTTATGTATGAATTGATGTATATATTTACTAATGACTAATAATATTGATCGATCGATTTATCTACGCAAGTGTTTGTTCAAAGAAACATATTATATAATTTTCGAATCATGTGTGGCCCTGAAAAGGGCCTTTTGATATATGACAGAAGCTTCACGTTCGCATGTCCAGACGCAAAACGCGTGGTACAAAATAATAGATATAATGTAACCGAATGCGTTGGCGCAGACTGCGTTCGGTGATTTAGCTCCGTGCCGATTTTAGCGTGGCGGGTGGTTTTAAGCACGTTCACCGCGGATCCTGCGAGCCAGCTGGATGTCCTTGGGCATGATGGTCACACGCTTGGCGTGGATGGCGCACAGGTTGGTGTCCTCAAAGAGACCGACGAGGTAAGCCTCGCTGGCCTCCTGGAGAGCCATAACGGCAGAGCTCTGGAAGCGCAGGTCGGTCTTGAAATCCTGAGCGATCTCACGCACCAGACGCTGGAAGGGCAGCTTGCGGATCAGAAGCTCAGTGCTCTTCTGGTAGCGACGGATCTCACGGAGGGCGACGGTGCCGGGCCTGTAACGATGGGGCTTCTTGACGCCCCCGGTGGCCGGCGCGCTCTTGCGGGCCGCCTTGGTGGCGAGCTGTTTACGGGGCGCTTTACCACCGGTGGATTTACGAGCGGTCTGCTTGGTACGGGCCATTGCGAAAAATAAAAATTACTACGACACACGGTACTACGTTACGTCAACGAGTCACGAGAGGTAATAAACTTCGCAACGCCGAGAGGCGCTTTTTATGTGCTCGTCGGAAAGGGACGGAGTTAGTGTCCGTGTGAGCGAGAGGGTTATAAAATTCACATACACGGTCCCCCTCGCCCCTCTTTTCCTTTCTCACCAATGGTACGATTTCTAATTACAATAACATTAATATTATTGAAATATTATTAATAAATTTGCTTTTTTTTTTTTTTTTTTTTAGGTATTATGTATGAGTTAGGACAGTTAGTTAGGTTCCGCGGAGCTAGGTTAGGTTAGGATTGTAAATAACAATATTTGACCGAGTCAGGTCAGCAAACCTAACTTACGAGGTTAGGTTAAGTTAGGCGATATTTATGTAAGTATACTCGATATATTGTTCAAGTTTGATTTGTTTTGGAAATTCCTGGCATCTGGTAACCTAACCTAACTTAACCTGACCTAACTCCTAAAGAAACCTAACTCTAGCGAACCTAACTTAACCTAACCTAACTCTAGCGAACCTAACATAACCTGACCTAACTCCTAGAGAAACCTAACTCTAGCGAACCTAACTTACTTATTTTACAGTACATATGGTCCTATTTTCCGGCACTAGTGCGTAAAATAGCACATTTCGTGCTATGTCAAAAGTTTATAAAGGGCCATATGTACACGTCCCTAACCCTATTTAACCTATATTATTAAGTGTTGGTAATGTGTAAATAAATAATATTTTTTATTGATATTTATCGACAGATTGACACAGTATGCGCGGTTAGAAACTTCTTATATCATATTCAGAACGTATTTGTGGCCCTGAAAAGGGCCTTTTTGGTTGTTGCACAAACCACACTCTCGAAGCGTGTCGTGTCGTCGCAATACGAACTACCTAAACCCATTACACTAAAAGTGTATTGAGAAGACAGACCGCATACGAGGAACGACGTACGCTTACTTGGAGCTGGTGTACTTGGTGACGGCCTTGGTGCCTTCACTGACGGCGTGCTTGGCGAGCTCACCGGGCAGCAAGAGCCTCACGGAGGTCTGCACCTCCCTGCTGGTGATAGTGGACCTCTTGTTGTAGTGAGCGAGGCGGGAGGCCTCGGCGGCGATGCGCTCGAAGATGTCGTTCACGAACGAGTTCATGATCGACATGGCCTTGCTGGAGATACCGGTGTCGGGGTGGACCTGCTTGAGCACCTTGTAGATGTAGATGGCGTAGCTTTCCTTGCGCTTATGCTTCTTCTTTTTCTTAGAGTCCGACTTGGAGATGTTCTTCTGGGCCTTGCCGGATTTCTTGGCGGCCTTACCGCTAGTCTTGGGTGGCATTGCGATATAGTTAGATGCTTACAGTACGAGAGTCGAACTGGAAATATGATATTTTTTTACGGTCGCCCGATCTTTGCTAGCGTAGCGTACGGGAAATAGGGGATTAAAGATCGAGCGTCGAGCCCGCGGTATCTCGACCAATAGCGTTCGTGCATCATTAACATCGTCTGTAGGCATGGTGGGGAGTGCGAGGGCGTGTTGATATTATGTATTTAAATATTCATTATTATATTATCAATAATAAATAAACATTACCCGCCTGATGTGCTATGCTATGTAATAATAATAATGAGTTAACCAAAATATATTTGAACCATAACCATCTGTCATCAATTTTTATAACTGTAGGCGGCCAAAAATTTGGTATATTATAATTATTTATTTATTTATCATTCTTTTGTTACAGAGACACACTGTTGTAGCTGAGTAATTAAGTAAGTAAGTAAGTAAGTAAGTAAGTAAGTCTTTGATCCGTCCGAGCCATCCATAAACAAATAAGTGAGTGAGTGTATCCGAGTGTCTAATTTATAATATATTTAATTATGTGATGTATGTGTTTTTCACTATAGGAACGATAATCACATTATAGTTCAGTACCTACTCTTACCGTAATTATAATTCATTCATAAATGTGTAGTATCATAATTATTTTTTTTTTTTTTTTATTATTATTATTCATCGATCTAATGACATCATATACGTATGCGTTATGCCATGAAACTTATAACTTTTACACAGAATTATATTGTGGCCCTGAAAAGGGCCTTTTGTAACGGTCACTCGGGCGGGAATGTAACAGAGGCCCCGTGCGTGCGATAAATGTACGCACGAGACAAATGCACACATTCACCAGTCGCCGTGTGTTACCGCTAGAGATGTAGCCTGATGAGAAGTGAGGACACTTAAGCCTTCTTCTCGGTCTTCTTGGGCAGGAGTACGGCCTGAATGTTAGGCAGCACACCACCCTGGGCGATGGTCACACCGGAGAGGAGCTTGTTCAACTCCTCGTCGTTGCGGATCGCCAGCTGGAGATGCCTAGGGATGATCCTGGTCTTCTTGTTGTCGCGAGCGGCGTTGCCTGCCAACTCGAGAACCTCAGCGGCCAGGTACTCCATGACGGCGGCTAAGTACACCGGGGCACCGGCACCGACGCGCTCGGCGTAGTTGCCCTTGCGTAAAAGCCTGTGGATACGGCCGACGGGGAACTGGAGTCCGGCACGGTTAGAACGTGACTTTGCCTTTCCCTTAACCTTGCCACCTTTACCGCGTCCAGACATGTTTGATGAGAGATTTAAGTTTTCAGTTTACACACAACGGACGAGAGCACGTATTGCTCGTGAGTGTCGGACAAGAATATTTTTTTAGCAAGCCGCGCGTTAAGCTATATAGTCTCACGGAGCGCGCTGATAGTGGGGATATAACGAGCCGACATAACACGAGACCGATCGACCAATCGACGCCCCGCATGCAAGAGTGCGAATGAATAAATAAATTAATAACAAAATATTCTATAAGTAAGTTCATATAACTCCACATTAATTTATATAATTTGGCCTATATCTATAGGCCATACGTACGTATACTAAGTATGTAGATAACTTACTAAATATTGTTTGAAATGTAAGACTTGCGTCATATCATGTTTATTTATTTATTTACGTTCCAATAAAAAGTTGGTGTAAATTCATGATTAATGAAAACCTAATATAATCTCTATCAGTGTGATAATCATCATCATCGTATTGATGACTTTTGTGCCTTGATATTCGACTTTTTACTCCGATCCGAACACCTTTTGGTATGTTATATATATAAAAACACTTTCGATTCTCTCATTGATAAATCGATCGATCGACTCGTGTATGTGCTCATTGCAATGAAACAGAGGTGATATGAACCTTTGAATACATTTGTTAGCCCTGAAAAGGGCTTTTTGATGTGCGTATAACGCGCACAGGCGTATGACGTGAGTCGAGAAGAGGCGAGACACGTCGTCGTATAATATTTATAGCAACGACAATCGACATCTCCTCTACCATCACGACAACTACCGCGACCGATGTAAGGACGACGACGACAATATGGCGCAGTCTTCTTACTTCTTCGAGGCAGCCTTCTTAGCGGCGGGCTTCGCTTTGGGAGCGGCAGCAGCCTTCTTTGGCTTGGGAGCTTTAGGCTTCTTGGTCGGCGGCTTCGCGGTCTTCTTGGCCTTAGGCGCGGCGGCGCTCTTGCCCTTGGCGGGGGTGGAAGGTTTCTTCGCTGCGGGCTTCTTTTTGGCGGCGGCGGCCTTCTTGTCCTTCGTGGCGGCCTTAGGCTTGGCCGGGGACGCGGCGGCCTTCTTCGCCTTAGCCGGTTTAGCTGCGGCGGGCTTCTTAGCGGCGGCTGATGATTTAGCGCTAGATTTCTTGGCCGCGGCGGGTTTCTTGCCGGCGGATGAAGTCTTCGATTCCAGTTTGAACGAGCCGGACGCGCCCTTGCCTTTGGTCTGTATGAGTGCGCCGGATTCGACTGCGCTCTTCAGATATTTTCTAATGAAAGGGGCCAGCTTCTCGGCGTCGACCTTGTACTGGGCGGCGATGTATTTCTTGATAGCCTGCAGGGACGAACCGCTTCTCTCCTTCAGCTCCTTGATGGCGCTGTTAACCATCTCGGACGTCTTAGGGTGGGTGGGCTTCGCCTTAGGCTTCTTAGCGCCTGCGGAGGCGGACGCCTTAGGCTTCTTCGCGGGCGTCGCCGGGGCGGGAGCGTCGGCAGCAACTGCGGTATCGGCCATATTTAAATAACCAAGTAATATATGTAGTTTAACAAATTAGTAAATCGCACGAACTGCGCAAAGAGAACAGCGGACGCGTGTAAGCGGAGCGCTGCGCTGGCGAGTACTAAACACGAGTCGCATGGGGGCGCCACTTTTTATATATCCACTCCGGCTTAACCGTAACGCAGACCCTTATGTCGCGGGACGTTTTCTCGTAATAACACTTCCAACTTTTCACTTACTCGTTTATGATTAAACTAAATTTATAGTGAATTATATTATAATGATTATAATAAAATTGCACATGTATATTCTTTATGAATTGATATATCTATTTTAATAGAAGTTTTAAGTTTTGGAACGCCGTTAAACGAATGAGGGAACTTTACTTTTGGTATTATAGGTTGCGGACACCTCGGGTCTGTTTAAAAAGTGATTTTTCTTAATTAGAATTACATTTAACAATATTATGTGTCTTCCAGTTAAAAGCGAAGATACCATAGATAGATGTGACACAATAACAAAAGTAGAAAATTATAGTTATAATGTTATTTTGACTTGTTGTCTTCACTGTCGTAAAACAGCCGTACCGCGCCTTGGATTGCCTACGTTCAGCGGTTTGCTCTCTGCTGGTACCGATGTAAAACGGGATATGTATTTTATGTTACGTTTATATAATTATGTTCTATTATACATTACGATATCACCATATTCATGAATATTATTATAATTCTGATGGTTTTTAAAAACTCTCTTCTACGAGGATCATACAGCAGCGCGAACTCACACTCTGAACGTGCGGGCATGGTAGGTAGGTAGAATCTCGTGTAGGTAGGTCGTATTTTATTTAGTTTTGGTTTTAGTAGTAAAGTAAAAATTTATCTGAATATTACGCCTAATATTAAAACAAACGATATACTTAAAATTAAATTATTGCAATTAGTGTGTTTATCGTTGGACATAAGAATCTGTTTAGGTTGATATATTAGGTTGATATATGTACTTAATTATATTCATCATAGGGACACGAGAAGTCTTAGGCTTCTGAGTTACTATATGTAGTTAACCATTTTTATATAAGTTATATTAATATTTTTGATGTGGTAAAATTGAGGTGAGTGGGTGAGGGGATGTTGGGTGTCCCTGTCTGTTTTGTGCACTATTTGCGAATCCTTTACCTAATTGGGCAGTTCATCCTGGTCGTCGTCGTTATCAGTACCTAGTAGTAGGTCACAGCCTCACAGGTGTCAGGTGATAATGCGATTGTTTGTTTTTAAAATATATATATGGTGTTATTAGTAAAACTAACTAAAAAGTTAGCGAGTGTGCGTGTGTGAGAAATACATGTTTGGATTTGGAAAACGCGAGTAATAGGTGAATACTTTATTACTTAATTAATTATTTAGATTTGGGTTAGGGCGATGCTAGTCGGGAAGTCGGGAAAAATAAAAGGAAGAAGAAGAAGATGATGATGATGATGGTTGGATGGATGATTCTTGAAGAGAGGGAGAAATATCTGAATTTATGCATGCTGTACCTACTGGGAGGTGGGTGGTAAATAGACACGCGTGTAAAGCTCTAGCTGGAGACGTTCAATCGAATCTCTATATACTTAGTTATGCCTATTTTATATACGAGTACATTACATACATAGGTATAGTGGGCAGGCAAGGTCTACTTACTAATAATAATTAAAATATGCTTGGTGCACATTAATAATTGTGACGTAAGTACTAGATCGGAATCTAAAGATTTAAAAATATATTTATTAGCTTGCTCTAGTATCAATATTATTAGCGCACACACACATGAGGTTAAACAATAACTTTGCCCTTTGCTTGTAAAAATAACTATACATATTTTTAAATTAAGTAACTACATATAATTGTTGTTTTGTTTGTTTTAGAGAGCTGGGCTGGCTGGCGTCAAACCACCGTCAAAGCAGGCGGCGAACGAGGTGGCTGGCTGCTGTTACAAGTTAGAAAATTGGACTTGCGGTGCGGGGTAAGTAAGTTATTATACATATTATTAGATAGATAGATCGATCGATCGATTGTTTGTCCGTATGTGTCGTTGCTGAAACTTTGTATTTGCGGTGCATATAGTTAGAATTATTTGCGGCCCTGAAAAGGGCCTTTTTGTATTTGCGTCTGAGGACGCGGGCGCCGGGGCGCGCGCGCGCGCGCGATACGGTAATACATGCGTCAGTACATATTACACGATGTCGCGCGCGGCGGACCAAGTGCAAGCGGAGCGCTTAACCACCGAAACCGTAGAGGGTGCGGCCCTGACGCTTCAGAGCGTAGACGACGTCCATGGCGGTGACGGTCTTCCTCTTGGCGTGCTCGGTGTAGGTGACCGCGTCACGGATCACGTTCTCGAGGAACACCTTCAGAACACCGCGGGTCTCCTCGTAGATCAGACCGGAGATACGCTTGACGCCACCTCTGCGGGCGAGACGACGGATGGCGGGCTTGGTGATACCCTGGATGTTATCACGGAGCACCTTCCTGTGGCGCTTGGCTCCTCCTTTCCCCAGACCTTTACCTCCCTTACCGCGACCGGTCATTGCGACCTGTAGTAGATATGAGACTTCTCGAACGGAATACACGGACAACGACACACGACTTGCGGCGCGCGTCGACACGAGTGGAATAACTGGCTATCGACGTCTGTGCGATATTTATACGCTTTACCCTATTGCGGGGAGACGGGGGACGGGGTTAGAGATATCGGAGCATTAATATTTGATTTATTTTTCATTCATGAAATATAATATAATATTGATAAATAATTTCATATGATATGGTTATTTAAATTCATTTTGGGGATATAAATATGTAGTTACTCACATATAATTACTAACTATAATAACGGCGACCGGCTCATGGAAGAGAGGCCGTATGTATAACTAACTACATATATGTAGCACTCTCTATTTCTATTTCATTCCCCTCTAATCTCTAATATTATCCTCTAGCATTCAGTCAGTGGTAATAATTATGTCGATAAAATTTCGAGAAATCTATATTATTTTGTCTTAACTTAACTTTTAGTTGGCGCGTAATATCACGAGTTTAATTCACTTTCCTTCTTTCCATTATACTACATAATAGAGTATATCGCGGTTAAATTTCATATACTACTTACTATATTACCGTACATCTTATGTATGAATTGATGTATATATTTACTAATGACTAATAATATTGATCGATCGATTTATCTACGCAAGTGTTTGTTCAAAGAAACATATTATATAATTTTCGAATCATGTGTGGCCCTGAAAAGGGCCTTTTGATATATGACAGAAGCTTCACGTTCGCATGTCCAGACGCAAAACGCGTGGTACAAAATAATAGATATAATGTAACCGAATGCGTTGGCGCAGACTGCGTTCGGTGATTTAGCTCCGTGCCGATTTTAGCGTGGCGGGTGGTTTTAAGCACGTTCACCGCGGATCCTGCGAGCCAGCTGGATGTCCTTGGGCATGATGGTCACACGCTTGGCGTGGATGGCGCACAGGTTGGTGTCCTCAAAGAGACCGACGAGGTAAGCCTCGCTGGCCTCCTGGAGAGCCATAACGGCAGAGCTCTGGAAGCGCAGGTCGGTCTTGAAATCCTGAGCGATCTCACGCACCAGACGCTGGAAGGGCAGCTTGCGGATCAGAAGCTCAGTGCTCTTCTGGTAGCGACGGATCTCACGGAGGGCGACGGTGCCGGGCCTGTAACGATGGGGCTTCTTGACGCCCCCGGTGGCCGGCGCGCTCTTGCGGGCCGCCTTGGTGGCGAGCTGTTTACGGGGCGCTTTACCACCGGTGGATTTACGAGCGGTCTGCTTGGTACGGGCCATTGCGAAAAATAAAAATTACTACGACACACGGTACTACGTTACGTCAACGAGTCACGAGAGGTAATAAACTTCGCAACGCCGAGAGGCGCTTTTTATGTGCTCGTCGGAAAGGGACGGAGTTAGTGTCCGTGTGAGCGAGAGGGTTATAAAATTCACATACACGGTCCCCCTCGCCCCTCTTTTCCTTTCTCACCAATGGTACGATTTCTAATTACAATAACATTAATATTATTGAAATATTATTAATAAATTTGCTTTTTTTTTTTTTTTTTTTTAGGTATTATGTATGAGTTAGGACAGTTAGTTAGGTTCCGCGGAGCTAGGTTAGGTTAGGATTGTAAATAACAATATTTGACCGAGTCAGGTCAGCAAACCTAACTTACGAGGTTAGGTTAAGTTAGGCGATATTTATGTAAGTATACTCGATATATTGTTCAAGTTTGATTTGTTTTGGAAATTCCTGGCATCTGGTAACCTAACCTAACTTAACCTGACCTAACTCCTAAAGAAACCTAACTCTAGCGAACCTAACTTAACCTAACCTAACTCTAGCGAACCTAACATAACCTGACCTAACTCCTAGAGAAACCTAACTCTAGCGAACCTAACTTACTTATTTTACAGTACATATGGTCCTATTTTCCGGCACTAGTGCGTAAAATAGCACATTTCGTGCTATGTCAAAAGTTTATAAAGGGCCATATGTACACGTCCCTAACCCTATTTAACCTATATTATTAAGTGTTGGTAATGTGTAAATAAATAATATTTTTTATTGATATTTATCGACAGATTGACACAGTATGCGCGGTTAGAAACTTCTTATATCATATTCAGAACGTATTTGTGGCCCTGAAAAGGGCCTTTTTGGTTGTTGCACAAACCACACTCTCGAAGCGTGTCGTGTCGTCGCAATACGAACTACCTAAACCCATTACACTAAAAGTGTATTGAGAAGACAGACCGCATACGAGGAACGACGTACGCTTACTTGGAGCTGGTGTACTTGGTGACGGCCTTGGTGCCTTCACTGACGGCGTGCTTGGCGAGCTCACCGGGCAGCAAGAGCCTCACGGAGGTCTGCACCTCCCTGCTGGTGATAGTGGACCTCTTGTTGTAGTGAGCGAGGCGGGAGGCCTCGGCGGCGATGCGCTCGAAGATGTCGTTCACGAACGAGTTCATGATCGACATGGCCTTGCTGGAGATACCGGTGTCGGGGTGGACCTGCTTGAGCACCTTGTAGATGTAGATGGCGTAGCTTTCCTTGCGCTTATGCTTCTTCTTTTTCTTAGAGTCCGACTTGGAGATGTTCTTCTGGGCCTTGCCGGATTTCTTGGCGGCCTTACCGCTAGTCTTGGGTGGCATTGCGATATAGTTAGATGCTTACAGTACGAGAGTCGAACTGGAAATATGATATTTTTTTACGGTCGCCCGATCTTTGCTAGCGTAGCGTACGGGAAATAGGGGATTAAAGATCGAGCGTCGAGCCCGCGGTATCTCGACCAATAGCGTTCGTGCATCATTAACATCGTCTGTAGGCATGGTGGGGAGTGCGAGGGCGTGTTGATATTATGTATTTAAATATTCATTATTATATTATCAATAATAAATAAACATTACCCGCCTGATGTGCTATGCTATGTAATAATAATAATGAGTTAACCAAAATATATTTGAACCATAACCATCTGTCATCAATTTTTATAACTGTAGGCGGCCAAAAATTTGGTATATTATAATTATTTATTTATTTATCATTCTTTTGTTACAGAGACACACTGTTGTAGCTGAGTAATTAAGTAAGTAAGTAAGTAAGTAAGTAAGTAAGTCTTTGATCCGTCCGAGCCATCCATAAACAAATAAGTGAGTGAGTGTATCCGAGTGTCTAATTTATAATATATTTAATTATGTGATGTATGTGTTTTTCACTATAGGAACGATAATCACATTATAGTTCAGTACCTACTCTTACCGTAATTATAATTCATTCATAAATGTGTAGTATCATAATTATTTTTTTTTTTTTTTTATTATTATTATTCATCGATCTAATGACATCATATACGTATGCGTTATGCCATGAAACTTATAACTTTTACACAGAATTATATTGTGGCCCTGAAAAGGGCCTTTTGTAACGGTCACTCGGGCGGGAATGTAACAGAGGCCCCGTGCGTGCGATAAATGTACGCACGAGACAAATGCACACATTCACCAGTCGCCGTGTGTTACCGCTAGAGATGTAGCCTGATGAGAAGTGAGGACACTTAAGCCTTCTTCTCGGTCTTCTTGGGCAGGAGTACGGCCTGAATGTTAGGCAGCACACCACCCTGGGCGATGGTCACACCGGAGAGGAGCTTGTTCAACTCCTCGTCGTTGCGGATCGCCAGCTGGAGATGCCTAGGGATGATCCTGGTCTTCTTGTTGTCGCGAGCGGCGTTGCCTGCCAACTCGAGAACCTCAGCGGCCAGGTACTCCATGACGGCGGCTAAGTACACCGGGGCACCGGCACCGACGCGCTCGGCGTAGTTGCCCTTGCGTAAAAGCCTGTGGATACGGCCGACGGGGAACTGGAGTCCGGCACGGTTAGAACGTGACTTTGCCTTTCCCTTAACCTTGCCACCTTTACCGCGTCCAGACATGTTTGATGAGAGATTTAAGTTTTCAGTTTACACACAACGGACGAGAGCACGTATTGCTCGTGAGTGTCGGACAAGAATATTTTTTTAGCAAGCCGCGCGTTAAGCTATATAGTCTCACGGAGCGCGCTGATAGTGGGGATATAACGAGCCGACATAACACGAGACCGATCGACCAATCGACGCCCCGCATGCAAGAGTGCGAATGAATAAATAAATTAATAACAAAATATTCTATAAGTAAGTTCATATAACTCCACATTAATTTATATAATTTGGCCTATATCTATAGGCCATACGTACGTATACTAAGTATGTAGATAACTTACTAAATATTGTTTGAAATGTAAGACTTGCGTCATATCATGTTTATTTATTTATTTACGTTCCAATAAAAAGTTGGTGTAAATTCATGATTAATGAAAACCTAATATAATCTCTATCAGTGTGATAATCATCATCATCGTATTGATGACTTTTGTGCCTTGATATTCGACTTTTTACTCCGATCCGAACACCTTTTGGTATGTTATATATATAAAAACACTTTCGATTCTCTCATTGATAAATCGATCGATCGACTCGTGTATGTGCTCATTGCAATGAAACAGAGGTGATATGAACCTTTGAATACATTTGTTAGCCCTGAAAAGGGCTTTTTGATGTGCGTATAACGCGCACAGGCGTATGACGTGAGTCGAGAAGAGGCGAGACACGTCGTCGTATAATATTTATAGCAACGACAATCGACATCTCCTCTACCATCACGACAACTACCGCGACCGATGTAAGGACGACGACGACAATATGGCGCAGTCTTCTTACTTCTTCGAGGCAGCCTTCTTAGCGGCGGGCTTCGCTTTGGGAGCGGCAGCAGCCTTCTTTGGCTTGGGAGCTTTAGGCTTCTTGGTCGGCGGCTTCGCGGTCTTCTTGGCCTTAGGCGCGGCGGCGCTCTTGCCCTTGGCGGGGGTGGAAGGTTTCTTCGCTGCGGGCTTCTTTTTGGCGGCGGCGGCCTTCTTGTCCTTCGTGGCGGCCTTAGGCTTGGCCGGGGACGCGGCGGCCTTCTTCGCCTTAGCCGGTTTAGCTGCGGCGGGCTTCTTAGCGGCGGCTGATGATTTAGCGCTAGATTTCTTGGCCGCGGCGGGTTTCTTGCCGGCGGATGAAGTCTTCGATTCCAGTTTGAACGAGCCGGACGCGCCCTTGCCTTTGGTCTGTATGAGTGCGCCGGATTCGACTGCGCTCTTCAGATATTTTCTAATGAAAGGGGCCAGCTTCTCGGCGTCGACCTTGTACTGGGCGGCGATGTATTTCTTGATAGCCTGCAGGGACGAACCGCTTCTCTCCTTCAGCTCCTTGATGGCGCTGTTAACCATCTCGGACGTCTTAGGGTGGGTGGGCTTCGCCTTAGGCTTCTTAGCGCCTGCGGAGGCGGACGCCTTAGGCTTCTTCGCGGGCGTCGCCGGGGCGGGAGCGTCGGCAGCAACTGCGGTATCGGCCATATTTAAATAACCAAGTAATATATGTAGTTTAACAAATTAGTAAATCGCACGAACTGCGCAAAGAGAACAGCGGACGCGTGTAAGCGGAGCGCTGCGCTGGCGAGTACTAAACACGAGTCGCATGGGGGCGCCACTTTTTATATATCCACTCCGGCTTAACCGTAACGCAGACCCTTATGTCGCGGGACGTTTTCTCGTAATAACACTTCCAACTTTTCACTTACTCGTTTATGATTAAACTAAATTTATAGTGAATTATATTATAATGATTATAATAAAATTGCACATGTATATTCTTTATGAATTGATATATCTATTTTAATAGAAGTTTTAAGTTTTGGAACGCCGTTAAACGAATGAGGGAACTTTACTTTTGGTATTATAGGTTGCGGACACCTCGGGTCTGTTTAAAAAGTGATTTTTCTTAATTAGAATTACATTTAACAATATTATGTGTCTTCCAGTTAAAAGCGAAGATACCATAGATAGATGTGACACAATAACAAAAGTAGAAAATTATAGTTATAATGTTATTTTGACTTGTTGTCTTCACTGTCGTAAAACAGCCGTACCGCGCCTTGGATTGCCTACGTTCAGCGGTTTGCTCTCTGCTGGTACCGATGTAAAACGGGATATGTATTTTATGTTACGTTTATATAATTATGTTCTATTATACATTACGATATCACCATATTCATGAATATTATTATAATTCTGATGGTTTTTAAAAACTCTCTTCTACGAGGATCATACAGCAGCGCGAACTCACACTCTGAACGTGCGGGCATGGTAGGTAGGTAGAATCTCGTGTAGGTAGGTCGTATTTTATTTAGTTTTGGTTTTAGTAGTAAAGTAAAAATTTATCTGAATATTACGCCTAATATTAAAACAAACGATATACTTAAAATTAAATTATTGCAATTAGTGTGTTTATCGTTGGACATAAGAATCTGTTTAGGTTGATATATTAGGTTGATATATGTACTTAATTATATTCATCATAGGGACACGAGAAGTCTTAGGCTTCTGAGTTACTATATGTAGTTAACCATTTTTATATAAGTTATATTAATATTTTTGATGTGGTAAAATTGAGGTGAGTGGGTGAGGGGATGTTGGGTGTCCCTGTCTGTTTTGTGCACTATTTGCGAATCCTTTACCTAATTGGGCAGTTCATCCTGGTCGTCGTCGTTATCAGTACCTAGTAGTAGGTCACAGCCTCACAGGTGTCAGGTGATAATGCGATTGTTTGTTTTTAAAATATATATATGGTGTTATTAGTAAAACTAACTAAAAAGTTAGCGAGTGTGCGTGTGTGAGAAATACATGTTTGGATTTGGAAAACGCGAGTAATAGGTGAATACTTTATTACTTAATTAATTATTTAGATTTGGGTTAGGGCGATGCTAGTCGGGAAGTCGGGAAAAATAAAAGGAAGAAGAAGAAGATGATGATGATGATGGTTGGATGGATGATTCTTGAAGAGAGGGAGAAATATCTGAATTTATGCATGCTGTACCTACTGGGAGGTGGGTGGTAAATAGACACGCGTGTAAAGCTCTAGCTGGAGACGTTCAATCGAATCTCTATATACTTAGTTATGCCTATTTTATATACGAGTACATTACATACATAGGTATAGTGGGCAGGCAAGGTCTACTTACTAATAATAATTAAAATATGCTTGGTGCACATTAATAATTGTGACGTAAGTACTAGATCGGAATCTAAAGATTTAAAAATATATTTATTAGCTTGCTCTAGTATCAATATTATTAGCGCACACACACATGAGGTTAAACAATAACTTTGCCCTTTGCTTGTAAAAATAACTATACATATTTTTAAATTAAGTAACTACATATAATTGTTGTTTTGTTTGTTTTAGAGAGCTGGGCTGGCTGGCGTCAAACCACCGTCAAAGCAGGCGGCGAACGAGGTGGCTGGCTGCTGTTACAAGTTAGAAAATTGGACTTGCGGTGCGGGGTAAGTAAGTTATTATACATATTATTAGATAGATAGATCGATCGATCGATTGTTTGTCCGTATGTGTCGTTGCTGAAACTTTGTATTTGCGGTGCATATAGTTAGAATTATTTGCGGCCCTGAAAAGGGCCTTTTTGTATTTGCGTCTGAGGACGCGGGCGCCGGGGCGCGCGCGCGCGCGCGATACGGTAATACATGCGTCAGTACATATTACACGATGTCGCGCGCGGCGGACCAAGTGCAAGCGGAGCGCTTAACCACCGAAACCGTAGAGGGTGCGGCCCTGACGCTTCAGAGCGTAGACGACGTCCATGGCGGTGACGGTCTTCCTCTTGGCGTGCTCGGTGTAGGTGACCGCGTCACGGATCACGTTCTCGAGGAACACCTTCAGAACACCGCGGGTCTCCTCGTAGATCAGACCGGAGATACGCTTGACGCCACCTCTGCGGGCGAGACGACGGATGGCGGGCTTGGTGATACCCTGGATGTTATCACGGAGCACCTTCCTGTGGCGCTTGGCTCCTCCTTTCCCCAGACCTTTACCTCCCTTACCGCGACCGGTCATTGCGACCTGTAGTAGATATGAGACTTCTCGAACGGAATACACGGACAACGACACACGACTTGCGGCGCGCGTCGACACGAGTGGAATAACTGGCTATCGACGTCTGTGCGATATTTATACGCTTTACCCTATTGCGGGGAGACGGGGGACGGGGTTAGAGATATCGGAGCATTAATATTTGATTTATTTTTCATTCATGAAATATAATATAATATTGATAAATAATTTCATATGATATGGTTATTTAAATTCATTTTGGGGATATAAATATGTAGTTACTCACATATAATTACTAACTATAATAACGGCGACCGGCTCATGGAAGAGAGGCCGTATGTATAACTAACTACATATATGTAGCACTCTCTATTTCTATTTCATTCCCCTCTAATCTCTAATATTATCCTCTAGCATTCAGTCAGTGGTAATAATTATGTCGATAAAATTTCGAGAAATCTATATTATTTTGTCTTAACTTAACTTTTAGTTGGCGCGTAATATCACGAGTTTAATTCACTTTCCTTCTTTCCATTATACTACATAATAGAGTATATCGCGGTTAAATTTCATATACTACTTACTATATTACCGTACATCTTATGTATGAATTGATGTATATATTTACTAATGACTAATAATATTGATCGATCGATTTATCTACGCAAGTGTTTGTTCAAAGAAACATATTATATAATTTTCGAATCATGTGTGGCCCTGAAAAGGGCCTTTTGATATATGACAGAAGCTTCACGTTCGCATGTCCAGACGCAAAACGCGTGGTACAAAATAATAGATATAATGTAACCGAATGCGTTGGCGCAGACTGCGTTCGGTGATTTAGCTCCGTGCCGATTTTAGCGTGGCGGGTGGTTTTAAGCACGTTCACCGCGGATCCTGCGAGCCAGCTGGATGTCCTTGGGCATGATGGTCACACGCTTGGCGTGGATGGCGCACAGGTTGGTGTCCTCAAAGAGACCGACGAGGTAAGCCTCGCTGGCCTCCTGGAGAGCCATAACGGCAGAGCTCTGGAAGCGCAGGTCGGTCTTGAAATCCTGAGCGATCTCACGCACCAGACGCTGGAAGGGCAGCTTGCGGATCAGAAGCTCAGTGCTCTTCTGGTAGCGACGGATCTCACGGAGGGCGACGGTGCCGGGCCTGTAACGATGGGGCTTCTTGACGCCCCCGGTGGCCGGCGCGCTCTTGCGGGCCGCCTTGGTGGCGAGCTGTTTACGGGGCGCTTTACCACCGGTGGATTTACGAGCGGTCTGCTTGGTACGGGCCATTGCGAAAAATAAAAATTACTACGACACACGGTACTACGTTACGTCAACGAGTCACGAGAGGTAATAAACTTCGCAACGCCGAGAGGCGCTTTTTATGTGCTCGTCGGAAAGGGACGGAGTTAGTGTCCGTGTGAGCGAGAGGGTTATAAAATTCACATACACGGTCCCCCTCGCCCCTCTTTTCCTTTCTCACCAATGGTACGATTTCTAATTACAATAACATTAATATTATTGAAATATTATTAATAAATTTGCTTTTTTTTTTTTTTTTTTTTAGGTATTATGTATGAGTTAGGACAGTTAGTTAGGTTCCGCGGAGCTAGGTTAGGTTAGGATTGTAAATAACAATATTTGACCGAGTCAGGTCAGCAAACCTAACTTACGAGGTTAGGTTAAGTTAGGCGATATTTATGTAAGTATACTCGATATATTGTTCAAGTTTGATTTGTTTTGGAAATTCCTGGCATCTGGTAACCTAACCTAACTTAACCTGACCTAACTCCTAAAGAAACCTAACTCTAGCGAACCTAACTTAACCTAACCTAACTCTAGCGAACCTAACATAACCTGACCTAACTCCTAGAGAAACCTAACTCTAGCGAACCTAACTTACTTATTTTACAGTACATATGGTCCTATTTTCCGGCACTAGTGCGTAAAATAGCACATTTCGTGCTATGTCAAAAGTTTATAAAGGGCCATATGTACACGTCCCTAACCCTATTTAACCTATATTATTAAGTGTTGGTAATGTGTAAATAAATAATATTTTTTATTGATATTTATCGACAGATTGACACAGTATGCGCGGTTAGAAACTTCTTATATCATATTCAGAACGTATTTGTGGCCCTGAAAAGGGCCTTTTTGGTTGTTGCACAAACCACACTCTCGAAGCGTGTCGTGTCGTCGCAATACGAACTACCTAAACCCATTACACTAAAAGTGTATTGAGAAGACAGACCGCATACGAGGAACGACGTACGCTTACTTGGAGCTGGTGTACTTGGTGACGGCCTTGGTGCCTTCACTGACGGCGTGCTTGGCGAGCTCACCGGGCAGCAAGAGCCTCACGGAGGTCTGCACCTCCCTGCTGGTGATAGTGGACCTCTTGTTGTAGTGAGCGAGGCGGGAGGCCTCGGCGGCGATGCGCTCGAAGATGTCGTTCACGAACGAGTTCATGATCGACATGGCCTTGCTGGAGATACCGGTGTCGGGGTGGACCTGCTTGAGCACCTTGTAGATGTAGATGGCGTAGCTTTCCTTGCGCTTATGCTTCTTCTTTTTCTTAGAGTCCGACTTGGAGATGTTCTTCTGGGCCTTGCCGGATTTCTTGGCGGCCTTACCGCTAGTCTTGGGTGGCATTGCGATATAGTTAGATGCTTACAGTACGAGAGTCGAACTGGAAATATGATATTTTTTTACGGTCGCCCGATCTTTGCTAGCGTAGCGTACGGGAAATAGGGGATTAAAGATCGAGCGTCGAGCCCGCGGTATCTCGACCAATAGCGTTCGTGCATCATTAACATCGTCTGTAGGCATGGTGGGGAGTGCGAGGGCGTGTTGATATTATGTATTTAAATATTCATTATTATATTATCAATAATAAATAAACATTACCCGCCTGATGTGCTATGCTATGTAATAATAATAATGAGTTAACCAAAATATATTTGAACCATAACCATCTGTCATCAATTTTTATAACTGTAGGCGGCCAAAAATTTGGTATATTATAATTATTTATTTATTTATCATTCTTTTGTTACAGAGACACACTGTTGTAGCTGAGTAATTAAGTAAGTAAGTAAGTAAGTAAGTAAGTAAGTCTTTGATCCGTCCGAGCCATCCATAAACAAATAAGTGAGTGAGTGTATCCGAGTGTCTAATTTATAATATATTTAATTATGTGATGTATGTGTTTTTCACTATAGGAACGATAATCACATTATAGTTCAGTACCTACTCTTACCGTAATTATAATTCATTCATAAATGTGTAGTATCATAATTATTTTTTTTTTTTTTTTATTATTATTATTCATCGATCTAATGACATCATATACGTATGCGTTATGCCATGAAACTTATAACTTTTACACAGAATTATATTGTGGCCCTGAAAAGGGCCTTTTGTAACGGTCACTCGGGCGGGAATGTAACAGAGGCCCCGTGCGTGCGATAAATGTACGCACGAGACAAATGCACACATTCACCAGTCGCCGTGTGTTACCGCTAGAGATGTAGCCTGATGAGAAGTGAGGACACTTAAGCCTTCTTCTCGGTCTTCTTGGGCAGGAGTACGGCCTGAATGTTAGGCAGCACACCACCCTGGGCGATGGTCACACCGGAGAGGAGCTTGTTCAACTCCTCGTCGTTGCGGATCGCCAGCTGGAGATGCCTAGGGATGATCCTGGTCTTCTTGTTGTCGCGAGCGGCGTTGCCTGCCAACTCGAGAACCTCAGCGGCCAGGTACTCCATGACGGCGGCTAAGTACACCGGGGCACCGGCACCGACGCGCTCGGCGTAGTTGCCCTTGCGTAAAAGCCTGTGGATACGGCCGACGGGGAACTGGAGTCCGGCACGGTTAGAACGTGACTTTGCCTTTCCCTTAACCTTGCCACCTTTACCGCGTCCAGACATGTTTGATGAGAGATTTAAGTTTTCAGTTTACACACAACGGACGAGAGCACGTATTGCTCGTGAGTGTCGGACAAGAATATTTTTTTAGCAAGCCGCGCGTTAAGCTATATAGTCTCACGGAGCGCGCTGATAGTGGGGATATAACGAGCCGACATAACACGAGACCGATCGACCAATCGACGCCCCGCATGCAAGAGTGCGAATGAATAAATAAATTAATAACAAAATATTCTATAAGTAAGTTCATATAACTCCACATTAATTTATATAATTTGGCCTATATCTATAGGCCATACGTACGTATACTAAGTATGTAGATAACTTACTAAATATTGTTTGAAATGTAAGACTTGCGTCATATCATGTTTATTTATTTATTTACGTTCCAATAAAAAGTTGGTGTAAATTCATGATTAATGAAAACCTAATATAATCTCTATCAGTGTGATAATCATCATCATCGTATTGATGACTTTTGTGCCTTGATATTCGACTTTTTACTCCGATCCGAACACCTTTTGGTATGTTATATATATAAAAACACTTTCGATTCTCTCATTGATAAATCGATCGATCGACTCGTGTATGTGCTCATTGCAATGAAACAGAGGTGATATGAACCTTTGAATACATTTGTTAGCCCTGAAAAGGGCTTTTTGATGTGCGTATAACGCGCACAGGCGTATGACGTGAGTCGAGAAGAGGCGAGACACGTCGTCGTATAATATTTATAGCAACGACAATCGACATCTCCTCTACCATCACGACAACTACCGCGACCGATGTAAGGACGACGACGACAATATGGCGCAGTCTTCTTACTTCTTCGAGGCAGCCTTCTTAGCGGCGGGCTTCGCTTTGGGAGCGGCAGCAGCCTTCTTTGGCTTGGGAGCTTTAGGCTTCTTGGTCGGCGGCTTCGCGGTCTTCTTGGCCTTAGGCGCGGCGGCGCTCTTGCCCTTGGCGGGGGTGGAAGGTTTCTTCGCTGCGGGCTTCTTTTTGGCGGCGGCGGCCTTCTTGTCCTTCGTGGCGGCCTTAGGCTTGGCCGGGGACGCGGCGGCCTTCTTCGCCTTAGCCGGTTTAGCTGCGGCGGGCTTCTTAGCGGCGGCTGATGATTTAGCGCTAGATTTCTTGGCCGCGGCGGGTTTCTTGCCGGCGGATGAAGTCTTCGATTCCAGTTTGAACGAGCCGGACGCGCCCTTGCCTTTGGTCTGTATGAGTGCGCCGGATTCGACTGCGCTCTTCAGATATTTTCTAATGAAAGGGGCCAGCTTCTCGGCGTCGACCTTGTACTGGGCGGCGATGTATTTCTTGATAGCCTGCAGGGACGAACCGCTTCTCTCCTTCAGCTCCTTGATGGCGCTGTTAACCATCTCGGACGTCTTAGGGTGGGTGGGCTTCGCCTTAGGCTTCTTAGCGCCTGCGGAGGCGGACGCCTTAGGCTTCTTCGCGGGCGTCGCCGGGGCGGGAGCGTCGGCAGCAACTGCGGTATCGGCCATATTTAAATAACCAAGTAATATATGTAGTTTAACAAATTAGTAAATCGCACGAACTGCGCAAAGAGAACAGCGGACGCGTGTAAGCGGAGCGCTGCGCTGGCGAGTACTAAACACGAGTCGCATGGGGGCGCCACTTTTTATATATCCACTCCGGCTTAACCGTAACGCAGACCCTTATGTCGCGGGACGTTTTCTCGTAATAACACTTCCAACTTTTCACTTACTCGTTTATGATTAAACTAAATTTATAGTGAATTATATTATAATGATTATAATAAAATTGCACATGTATATTCTTTATGAATTGATATATCTATTTTAATAGAAGTTTTAAGTTTTGGAACGCCGTTAAACGAATGAGGGAACTTTACTTTTGGTATTATAGGTTGCGGACACCTCGGGTCTGTTTAAAAAGTGATTTTTCTTAATTAGAATTACATTTAACAATATTATGTGTCTTCCAGTTAAAAGCGAAGATACCATAGATAGATGTGACACAATAACAAAAGTAGAAAATTATAGTTATAATGTTATTTTGACTTGTTGTCTTCACTGTCGTAAAACAGCCGTACCGCGCCTTGGATTGCCTACGTTCAGCGGTTTGCTCTCTGCTGGTACCGATGTAAAACGGGATATGTATTTTATGTTACGTTTATATAATTATGTTCTATTATACATTACGATATCACCATATTCATGAATATTATTATAATTCTGATGGTTTTTAAAAACTCTCTTCTACGAGGATCATACAGCAGCGCGAACTCACACTCTGAACGTGCGGGCATGGTAGGTAGGTAGAATCTCGTGTAGGTAGGTCGTATTTTATTTAGTTTTGGTTTTAGTAGTAAAGTAAAAATTTATCTGAATATTACGCCTAATATTAAAACAAACGATATACTTAAAATTAAATTATTGCAATTAGTGTGTTTATCGTTGGACATAAGAATCTGTTTAGGTTGATATATTAGGTTGATATATGTACTTAATTATATTCATCATAGGGACACGAGAAGTCTTAGGCTTCTGAGTTACTATATGTAGTTAACCATTTTTATATAAGTTATATTAATATTTTTGATGTGGTAAAATTGAGGTGAGTGGGTGAGGGGATGTTGGGTGTCCCTGTCTGTTTTGTGCACTATTTGCGAATCCTTTACCTAATTGGGCAGTTCATCCTGGTCGTCGTCGTTATCAGTACCTAGTAGTAGGTCACAGCCTCACAGGTGTCAGGTGATAATGCGATTGTTTGTTTTTAAAATATATATATGGTGTTATTAGTAAAACTAACTAAAAAGTTAGCGAGTGTGCGTGTGTGAGAAATACATGTTTGGATTTGGAAAACGCGAGTAATAGGTGAATACTTTATTACTTAATTAATTATTTAGATTTGGGTTAGGGCGATGCTAGTCGGGAAGTCGGGAAAAATAAAAGGAAGAAGAAGAAGATGATGATGATGATGGTTGGATGGATGATTCTTGAAGAGAGGGAGAAATATCTGAATTTATGCATGCTGTACCTACTGGGAGGTGGGTGGTAAATAGACACGCGTGTAAAGCTCTAGCTGGAGACGTTCAATCGAATCTCTATATACTTAGTTATGCCTATTTTATATACGAGTACATTACATACATAGGTATAGTGGGCAGGCAAGGTCTACTTACTAATAATAATTAAAATATGCTTGGTGCACATTAATAATTGTGACGTAAGTACTAGATCGGAATCTAAAGATTTAAAAATATATTTATTAGCTTGCTCTAGTATCAATATTATTAGCGCACACACACATGAGGTTAAACAATAACTTTGCCCTTTGCTTGTAAAAATAACTATACATATTTTTAAATTAAGTAACTACATATAATTGTTGTTTTGTTTGTTTTAGAGAGCTGGGCTGGCTGGCGTCAAACCACCGTCAAAGCAGGCGGCGAACGAGGTGGCTGGCTGCTGTTACAAGTTAGAAAATTGGACTTGCGGTGCGGGGTAAGTAAGTTATTATACATATTATTAGATAGATAGATCGATCGATCGATTGTTTGTCCGTATGTGTCGTTGCTGAAACTTTGTATTTGCGGTGCATATAGTTAGAATTATTTGCGGCCCTGAAAAGGGCCTTTTTGTATTTGCGTCTGAGGACGCGGGCGCCGGGGCGCGCGCGCGCGCGCGATACGGTAATACATGCGTCAGTACATATTACACGATGTCGCGCGCGGCGGACCAAGTGCAAGCGGAGCGCTTAACCACCGAAACCGTAGAGGGTGCGGCCCTGACGCTTCAGAGCGTAGACGACGTCCATGGCGGTGACGGTCTTCCTCTTGGCGTGCTCGGTGTAGGTGACCGCGTCACGGATCACGTTCTCGAGGAACACCTTCAGAACACCGCGGGTCTCCTCGTAGATCAGACCGGAGATACGCTTGACGCCACCTCTGCGGGCGAGACGACGGATGGCGGGCTTGGTGATACCCTGGATGTTATCACGGAGCACCTTCCTGTGGCGCTTGGCTCCTCCTTTCCCCAGACCTTTACCTCCCTTACCGCGACCGGTCATTGCGACCTGTAGTAGATATGAGACTTCTCGAACGGAATACACGGACAACGACACACGACTTGCGGCGCGCGTCGACACGAGTGGAATAACTGGCTATCGACGTCTGTGCGATATTTATACGCTTTACCCTATTGCGGGGAGACGGGGGACGGGGTTAGAGATATCGGAGCATTAATATTTGATTTATTTTTCATTCATGAAATATAATATAATATTGATAAATAATTTCATATGATATGGTTATTTAAATTCATTTTGGGGATATAAATATGTAGTTACTCACATATAATTACTAACTATAATAACGGCGACCGGCTCATGGAAGAGAGGCCGTATGTATAACTAACTACATATATGTAGCACTCTCTATTTCTATTTCATTCCCCTCTAATCTCTAATATTATCCTCTAGCATTCAGTCAGTGGTAATAATTATGTCGATAAAATTTCGAGAAATCTATATTATTTTGTCTTAACTTAACTTTTAGTTGGCGCGTAATATCACGAGTTTAATTCACTTTCCTTCTTTCCATTATACTACATAATAGAGTATATCGCGGTTAAATTTCATATACTACTTACTATATTACCGTACATCTTATGTATGAATTGATGTATATATTTACTAATGACTAATAATATTGATCGATCGATTTATCTACGCAAGTGTTTGTTCAAAGAAACATATTATATAATTTTCGAATCATGTGTGGCCCTGAAAAGGGCCTTTTGATATATGACAGAAGCTTCACGTTCGCATGTCCAGACGCAAAACGCGTGGTACAAAATAATAGATATAATGTAACCGAATGCGTTGGCGCAGACTGCGTTCGGTGATTTAGCTCCGTGCCGATTTTAGCGTGGCGGGTGGTTTTAAGCACGTTCACCGCGGATCCTGCGAGCCAGCTGGATGTCCTTGGGCATGATGGTCACACGCTTGGCGTGGATGGCGCACAGGTTGGTGTCCTCAAAGAGACCGACGAGGTAAGCCTCGCTGGCCTCCTGGAGAGCCATAACGGCAGAGCTCTGGAAGCGCAGGTCGGTCTTGAAATCCTGAGCGATCTCACGCACCAGACGCTGGAAGGGCAGCTTGCGGATCAGAAGCTCAGTGCTCTTCTGGTAGCGACGGATCTCACGGAGGGCGACGGTGCCGGGCCTGTAACGATGGGGCTTCTTGACGCCCCCGGTGGCCGGCGCGCTCTTGCGGGCCGCCTTGGTGGCGAGCTGTTTACGGGGCGCTTTACCACCGGTGGATTTACGAGCGGTCTGCTTGGTACGGGCCATTGCGAAAAATAAAAATTACTACGACACACGGTACTACGTTACGTCAACGAGTCACGAGAGGTAATAAACTTCGCAACGCCGAGAGGCGCTTTTTATGTGCTCGTCGGAAAGGGACGGAGTTAGTGTCCGTGTGAGCGAGAGGGTTATAAAATTCACATACACGGTCCCCCTCGCCCCTCTTTTCCTTTCTCACCAATGGTACGATTTCTAATTACAATAACATTAATATTATTGAAATATTATTAATAAATTTGCTTTTTTTTTTTTTTTTTTTTAGGTATTATGTATGAGTTAGGACAGTTAGTTAGGTTCCGCGGAGCTAGGTTAGGTTAGGATTGTAAATAACAATATTTGACCGAGTCAGGTCAGCAAACCTAACTTACGAGGTTAGGTTAAGTTAGGCGATATTTATGTAAGTATACTCGATATATTGTTCAAGTTTGATTTGTTTTGGAAATTCCTGGCATCTGGTAACCTAACCTAACTTAACCTGACCTAACTCCTAAAGAAACCTAACTCTAGCGAACCTAACTTAACCTAACCTAACTCTAGCGAACCTAACATAACCTGACCTAACTCCTAGAGAAACCTAACTCTAGCGAACCTAACTTACTTATTTTACAGTACATATGGTCCTATTTTCCGGCACTAGTGCGTAAAATAGCACATTTCGTGCTATGTCAAAAGTTTATAAAGGGCCATATGTACACGTCCCTAACCCTATTTAACCTATATTATTAAGTGTTGGTAATGTGTAAATAAATAATATTTTTTATTGATATTTATCGACAGATTGACACAGTATGCGCGGTTAGAAACTTCTTATATCATATTCAGAACGTATTTGTGGCCCTGAAAAGGGCCTTTTTGGTTGTTGCACAAACCACACTCTCGAAGCGTGTCGTGTCGTCGCAATACGAACTACCTAAACCCATTACACTAAAAGTGTATTGAGAAGACAGACCGCATACGAGGAACGACGTACGCTTACTTGGAGCTGGTGTACTTGGTGACGGCCTTGGTGCCTTCACTGACGGCGTGCTTGGCGAGCTCACCGGGCAGCAAGAGCCTCACGGAGGTCTGCACCTCCCTGCTGGTGATAGTGGACCTCTTGTTGTAGTGAGCGAGGCGGGAGGCCTCGGCGGCGATGCGCTCGAAGATGTCGTTCACGAACGAGTTCATGATCGACATGGCCTTGCTGGAGATACCGGTGTCGGGGTGGACCTGCTTGAGCACCTTGTAGATGTAGATGGCGTAGCTTTCCTTGCGCTTATGCTTCTTCTTTTTCTTAGAGTCCGACTTGGAGATGTTCTTCTGGGCCTTGCCGGATTTCTTGGCGGCCTTACCGCTAGTCTTGGGTGGCATTGCGATATAGTTAGATGCTTACAGTACGAGAGTCGAACTGGAAATATGATATTTTTTTACGGTCGCCCGATCTTTGCTAGCGTAGCGTACGGGAAATAGGGGATTAAAGATCGAGCGTCGAGCCCGCGGTATCTCGACCAATAGCGTTCGTGCATCATTAACATCGTCTGTAGGCATGGTGGGGAGTGCGAGGGCGTGTTGATATTATGTATTTAAATATTCATTATTATATTATCAATAATAAATAAACATTACCCGCCTGATGTGCTATGCTATGTAATAATAATAATGAGTTAACCAAAATATATTTGAACCATAACCATCTGTCATCAATTTTTATAACTGTAGGCGGCCAAAAATTTGGTATATTATAATTATTTATTTATTTATCATTCTTTTGTTACAGAGACACACTGTTGTAGCTGAGTAATTAAGTAAGTAAGTAAGTAAGTAAGTAAGTAAGTCTTTGATCCGTCCGAGCCATCCATAAACAAATAAGTGAGTGAGTGTATCCGAGTGTCTAATTTATAATATATTTAATTATGTGATGTATGTGTTTTTCACTATAGGAACGATAATCACATTATAGTTCAGTACCTACTCTTACCGTAATTATAATTCATTCATAAATGTGTAGTATCATAATTATTTTTTTTTTTTTTTTATTATTATTATTCATCGATCTAATGACATCATATACGTATGCGTTATGCCATGAAACTTATAACTTTTACACAGAATTATATTGTGGCCCTGAAAAGGGCCTTTTGTAACGGTCACTCGGGCGGGAATGTAACAGAGGCCCCGTGCGTGCGATAAATGTACGCACGAGACAAATGCACACATTCACCAGTCGCCGTGTGTTACCGCTAGAGATGTAGCCTGATGAGAAGTGAGGACACTTAAGCCTTCTTCTCGGTCTTCTTGGGCAGGAGTACGGCCTGAATGTTAGGCAGCACACCACCCTGGGCGATGGTCACACCGGAGAGGAGCTTGTTCAACTCCTCGTCGTTGCGGATCGCCAGCTGGAGATGCCTAGGGATGATCCTGGTCTTCTTGTTGTCGCGAGCGGCGTTGCCTGCCAACTCGAGAACCTCAGCGGCCAGGTACTCCATGACGGCGGCTAAGTACACCGGGGCACCGGCACCGACGCGCTCGGCGTAGTTGCCCTTGCGTAAAAGCCTGTGGATACGGCCGACGGGGAACTGGAGTCCGGCACGGTTAGAACGTGACTTTGCCTTTCCCTTAACCTTGCCACCTTTACCGCGTCCAGACATGTTTGATGAGAGATTTAAGTTTTCAGTTTACACACAACGGACGAGAGCACGTATTGCTCGTGAGTGTCGGACAAGAATATTTTTTTAGCAAGCCGCGCGTTAAGCTATATAGTCTCACGGAGCGCGCTGATAGTGGGGATATAACGAGCCGACATAACACGAGACCGATCGACCAATCGACGCCCCGCATGCAAGAGTGCGAATGAATAAATAAATTAATAACAAAATATTCTATAAGTAAGTTCATATAACTCCACATTAATTTATATAATTTGGCCTATATCTATAGGCCATACGTACGTATACTAAGTATGTAGATAACTTACTAAATATTGTTTGAAATGTAAGACTTGCGTCATATCATGTTTATTTATTTATTTACGTTCCAATAAAAAGTTGGTGTAAATTCATGATTAATGAAAACCTAATATAATCTCTATCAGTGTGATAATCATCATCATCGTATTGATGACTTTTGTGCCTTGATATTCGACTTTTTACTCCGATCCGAACACCTTTTGGTATGTTATATATATAAAAACACTTTCGATTCTCTCATTGATAAATCGATCGATCGACTCGTGTATGTGCTCATTGCAATGAAACAGAGGTGATATGAACCTTTGAATACATTTGTTAGCCCTGAAAAGGGCTTTTTGATGTGCGTATAACGCGCACAGGCGTATGACGTGAGTCGAGAAGAGGCGAGACACGTCGTCGTATAATATTTATAGCAACGACAATCGACATCTCCTCTACCATCACGACAACTACCGCGACCGATGTAAGGACGACGACGACAATATGGCGCAGTCTTCTTACTTCTTCGAGGCAGCCTTCTTAGCGGCGGGCTTCGCTTTGGGAGCGGCAGCAGCCTTCTTTGGCTTGGGAGCTTTAGGCTTCTTGGTCGGCGGCTTCGCGGTCTTCTTGGCCTTAGGCGCGGCGGCGCTCTTGCCCTTGGCGGGGGTGGAAGGTTTCTTCGCTGCGGGCTTCTTTTTGGCGGCGGCGGCCTTCTTGTCCTTCGTGGCGGCCTTAGGCTTGGCCGGGGACGCGGCGGCCTTCTTCGCCTTAGCCGGTTTAGCTGCGGCGGGCTTCTTAGCGGCGGCTGATGATTTAGCGCTAGATTTCTTGGCCGCGGCGGGTTTCTTGCCGGCGGATGAAGTCTTCGATTCCAGTTTGAACGAGCCGGACGCGCCCTTGCCTTTGGTCTGTATGAGTGCGCCGGATTCGACTGCGCTCTTCAGATATTTTCTAATGAAAGGGGCCAGCTTCTCGGCGTCGACCTTGTACTGGGCGGCGATGTATTTCTTGATAGCCTGCAGGGACGAACCGCTTCTCTCCTTCAGCTCCTTGATGGCGCTGTTAACCATCTCGGACGTCTTAGGGTGGGTGGGCTTCGCCTTAGGCTTCTTAGCGCCTGCGGAGGCGGACGCCTTAGGCTTCTTCGCGGGCGTCGCCGGGGCGGGAGCGTCGGCAGCAACTGCGGTATCGGCCATATTTAAATAACCAAGTAATATATGTAGTTTAACAAATTAGTAAATCGCACGAACTGCGCAAAGAGAACAGCGGACGCGTGTAAGCGGAGCGCTGCGCTGGCGAGTACTAAACACGAGTCGCATGGGGGCGCCACTTTTTATATATCCACTCCGGCTTAACCGTAACGCAGACCCTTATGTCGCGGGACGTTTTCTCGTAATAACACTTCCAACTTTTCACTTACTCGTTTATGATTAAACTAAATTTATAGTGAATTATATTATAATGATTATAATAAAATTGCACATGTATATTCTTTATGAATTGATATATCTATTTTAATAGAAGTTTTAAGTTTTGGAACGCCGTTAAACGAATGAGGGAACTTTACTTTTGGTATTATAGGTTGCGGACACCTCGGGTCTGTTTAAAAAGTGATTTTTCTTAATTAGAATTACATTTAACAATATTATGTGTCTTCCAGTTAAAAGCGAAGATACCATAGATAGATGTGACACAATAACAAAAGTAGAAAATTATAGTTATAATGTTATTTTGACTTGTTGTCTTCACTGTCGTAAAACAGCCGTACCGCGCCTTGGATTGCCTACGTTCAGCGGTTTGCTCTCTGCTGGTACCGATGTAAAACGGGATATGTATTTTATGTTACGTTTATATAATTATGTTCTATTATACATTACGATATCACCATATTCATGAATATTATTATAATTCTGATGGTTTTTAAAAACTCTCTTCTACGAGGATCATACAGCAGCGCGAACTCACACTCTGAACGTGCGGGCATGGTAGGTAGGTAGAATCTCGTGTAGGTAGGTCGTATTTTATTTAGTTTTGGTTTTAGTAGTAAAGTAAAAATTTATCTGAATATTACGCCTAATATTAAAACAAACGATATACTTAAAATTAAATTATTGCAATTAGTGTGTTTATCGTTGGACATAAGAATCTGTTTAGGTTGATATATTAGGTTGATATATGTACTTAATTATATTCATCATAGGGACACGAGAAGTCTTAGGCTTCTGAGTTACTATATGTAGTTAACCATTTTTATATAAGTTATATTAATATTTTTGATGTGGTAAAATTGAGGTGAGTGGGTGAGGGGATGTTGGGTGTCCCTGTCTGTTTTGTGCACTATTTGCGAATCCTTTACCTAATTGGGCAGTTCATCCTGGTCGTCGTCGTTATCAGTACCTAGTAGTAGGTCACAGCCTCACAGGTGTCAGGTGATAATGCGATTGTTTGTTTTTAAAATATATATATGGTGTTATTAGTAAAACTAACTAAAAAGTTAGCGAGTGTGCGTGTGTGAGAAATACATGTTTGGATTTGGAAAACGCGAGTAATAGGTGAATACTTTATTACTTAATTAATTATTTAGATTTGGGTTAGGGCGATGCTAGTCGGGAAGTCGGGAAAAATAAAAGGAAGAAGAAGAAGATGATGATGATGATGGTTGGATGGATGATTCTTGAAGAGAGGGAGAAATATCTGAATTTATGCATGCTGTACCTACTGGGAGGTGGGTGGTAAATAGACACGCGTGTAAAGCTCTAGCTGGAGACGTTCAATCGAATCTCTATATACTTAGTTATGCCTATTTTATATACGAGTACATTACATACATAGGTATAGTGGGCAGGCAAGGTCTACTTACTAATAATAATTAAAATATGCTTGGTGCACATTAATAATTGTGACGTAAGTACTAGATCGGAATCTAAAGATTTAAAAATATATTTATTAGCTTGCTCTAGTATCAATATTATTAGCGCACACACACATGAGGTTAAACAATAACTTTGCCCTTTGCTTGTAAAAATAACTATACATATTTTTAAATTAAGTAACTACATATAATTGTTGTTTTGTTTGTTTTAGAGAGCTGGGCTGGCTGGCGTCAAACCACCGTCAAAGCAGGCGGCGAACGAGGTGGCTGGCTGCTGTTACAAGTTAGAAAATTGGACTTGCGGTGCGGGGTAAGTAAGTTATTATACATATTATTAGATAGATAGATCGATCGATCGATTGTTTGTCCGTATGTGTCGTTGCTGAAACTTTGTATTTGCGGTGCATATAGTTAGAATTATTTGCGGCCCTGAAAAGGGCCTTTTTGTATTTGCGTCTGAGGACGCGGGCGCCGGGGCGCGCGCGCGCGCGCGATACGGTAATACATGCGTCAGTACATATTACACGATGTCGCGCGCGGCGGACCAAGTGCAAGCGGAGCGCTTAACCACCGAAACCGTAGAGGGTGCGGCCCTGACGCTTCAGAGCGTAGACGACGTCCATGGCGGTGACGGTCTTCCTCTTGGCGTGCTCGGTGTAGGTGACCGCGTCACGGATCACGTTCTCGAGGAACACCTTCAGAACACCGCGGGTCTCCTCGTAGATCAGACCGGAGATACGCTTGACGCCACCTCTGCGGGCGAGACGACGGATGGCGGGCTTGGTGATACCCTGGATGTTATCACGGAGCACCTTCCTGTGGCGCTTGGCTCCTCCTTTCCCCAGACCTTTACCTCCCTTACCGCGACCGGTCATTGCGACCTGTAGTAGATATGAGACTTCTCGAACGGAATACACGGACAACGACACACGACTTGCGGCGCGCGTCGACACGAGTGGAATAACTGGCTATCGACGTCTGTGCGATATTTATACGCTTTACCCTATTGCGGGGAGACGGGGGACGGGGTTAGAGATATCGGAGCATTAATATTTGATTTATTTTTCATTCATGAAATATAATATAATATTGATAAATAATTTCATATGATATGGTTATTTAAATTCATTTTGGGGATATAAATATGTAGTTACTCACATATAATTACTAACTATAATAACGGCGACCGGCTCATGGAAGAGAGGCCGTATGTATAACTAACTACATATATGTAGCACTCTCTATTTCTATTTCATTCCCCTCTAATCTCTAATATTATCCTCTAGCATTCAGTCAGTGGTAATAATTATGTCGATAAAATTTCGAGAAATCTATATTATTTTGTCTTAACTTAACTTTTAGTTGGCGCGTAATATCACGAGTTTAATTCACTTTCCTTCTTTCCATTATACTACATAATAGAGTATATCGCGGTTAAATTTCATATACTACTTACTATATTACCGTACATCTTATGTATGAATTGATGTATATATTTACTAATGACTAATAATATTGATCGATCGATTTATCTACGCAAGTGTTTGTTCAAAGAAACATATTATATAATTTTCGAATCATGTGTGGCCCTGAAAAGGGCCTTTTGATATATGACAGAAGCTTCACGTTCGCATGTCCAGACGCAAAACGCGTGGTACAAAATAATAGATATAATGTAACCGAATGCGTTGGCGCAGACTGCGTTCGGTGATTTAGCTCCGTGCCGATTTTAGCGTGGCGGGTGGTTTTAAGCACGTTCACCGCGGATCCTGCGAGCCAGCTGGATGTCCTTGGGCATGATGGTCACACGCTTGGCGTGGATGGCGCACAGGTTGGTGTCCTCAAAGAGACCGACGAGGTAAGCCTCGCTGGCCTCCTGGAGAGCCATAACGGCAGAGCTCTGGAAGCGCAGGTCGGTCTTGAAATCCTGAGCGATCTCACGCACCAGACGCTGGAAGGGCAGCTTGCGGATCAGAAGCTCAGTGCTCTTCTGGTAGCGACGGATCTCACGGAGGGCGACGGTGCCGGGCCTGTAACGATGGGGCTTCTTGACGCCCCCGGTGGCCGGCGCGCTCTTGCGGGCCGCCTTGGTGGCGAGCTGTTTACGGGGCGCTTTACCACCGGTGGATTTACGAGCGGTCTGCTTGGTACGGGCCATTGCGAAAAATAAAAATTACTACGACACACGGTACTACGTTACGTCAACGAGTCACGAGAGGTAATAAACTTCGCAACGCCGAGAGGCGCTTTTTATGTGCTCGTCGGAAAGGGACGGAGTTAGTGTCCGTGTGAGCGAGAGGGTTATAAAATTCACATACACGGTCCCCCTCGCCCCTCTTTTCCTTTCTCACCAATGGTACGATTTCTAATTACAATAACATTAATATTATTGAAATATTATTAATAAATTTGCTTTTTTTTTTTTTTTTTTTTAGGTATTATGTATGAGTTAGGACAGTTAGTTAGGTTCCGCGGAGCTAGGTTAGGTTAGGATTGTAAATAACAATATTTGACCGAGTCAGGTCAGCAAACCTAACTTACGAGGTTAGGTTAAGTTAGGCGATATTTATGTAAGTATACTCGATATATTGTTCAAGTTTGATTTGTTTTGGAAATTCCTGGCATCTGGTAACCTAACCTAACTTAACCTGACCTAACTCCTAAAGAAACCTAACTCTAGCGAACCTAACTTAACCTAACCTAACTCTAGCGAACCTAACATAACCTGACCTAACTCCTAGAGAAACCTAACTCTAGCGAACCTAACTTACTTATTTTACAGTACATATGGTCCTATTTTCCGGCACTAGTGCGTAAAATAGCACATTTCGTGCTATGTCAAAAGTTTATAAAGGGCCATATGTACACGTCCCTAACCCTATTTAACCTATATTATTAAGTGTTGGTAATGTGTAAATAAATAATATTTTTTATTGATATTTATCGACAGATTGACACAGTATGCGCGGTTAGAAACTTCTTATATCATATTCAGAACGTATTTGTGGCCCTGAAAAGGGCCTTTTTGGTTGTTGCACAAACCACACTCTCGAAGCGTGTCGTGTCGTCGCAATACGAACTACCTAAACCCATTACACTAAAAGTGTATTGAGAAGACAGACCGCATACGAGGAACGACGTACGCTTACTTGGAGCTGGTGTACTTGGTGACGGCCTTGGTGCCTTCACTGACGGCGTGCTTGGCGAGCTCACCGGGCAGCAAGAGCCTCACGGAGGTCTGCACCTCCCTGCTGGTGATAGTGGACCTCTTGTTGTAGTGAGCGAGGCGGGAGGCCTCGGCGGCGATGCGCTCGAAGATGTCGTTCACGAACGAGTTCATGATCGACATGGCCTTGCTGGAGATACCGGTGTCGGGGTGGACCTGCTTGAGCACCTTGTAGATGTAGATGGCGTAGCTTTCCTTGCGCTTATGCTTCTTCTTTTTCTTAGAGTCCGACTTGGAGATGTTCTTCTGGGCCTTGCCGGATTTCTTGGCGGCCTTACCGCTAGTCTTGGGTGGCATTGCGATATAGTTAGATGCTTACAGTACGAGAGTCGAACTGGAAATATGATATTTTTTTACGGTCGCCCGATCTTTGCTAGCGTAGCGTACGGGAAATAGGGGATTAAAGATCGAGCGTCGAGCCCGCGGTATCTCGACCAATAGCGTTCGTGCATCATTAACATCGTCTGTAGGCATGGTGGGGAGTGCGAGGGCGTGTTGATATTATGTATTTAAATATTCATTATTATATTATCAATAATAAATAAACATTACCCGCCTGATGTGCTATGCTATGTAATAATAATAATGAGTTAACCAAAATATATTTGAACCATAACCATCTGTCATCAATTTTTATAACTGTAGGCGGCCAAAAATTTGGTATATTATAATTATTTATTTATTTATCATTCTTTTGTTACAGAGACACACTGTTGTAGCTGAGTAATTAAGTAAGTAAGTAAGTAAGTAAGTAAGTAAGTCTTTGATCCGTCCGAGCCATCCATAAACAAATAAGTGAGTGAGTGTATCCGAGTGTCTAATTTATAATATATTTAATTATGTGATGTATGTGTTTTTCACTATAGGAACGATAATCACATTATAGTTCAGTACCTACTCTTACCGTAATTATAATTCATTCATAAATGTGTAGTATCATAATTATTTTTTTTTTTTTTTTATTATTATTATTCATCGATCTAATGACATCATATACGTATGCGTTATGCCATGAAACTTATAACTTTTACACAGAATTATATTGTGGCCCTGAAAAGGGCCTTTTGTAACGGTCACTCGGGCGGGAATGTAACAGAGGCCCCGTGCGTGCGATAAATGTACGCACGAGACAAATGCACACATTCACCAGTCGCCGTGTGTTACCGCTAGAGATGTAGCCTGATGAGAAGTGAGGACACTTAAGCCTTCTTCTCGGTCTTCTTGGGCAGGAGTACGGCCTGAATGTTAGGCAGCACACCACCCTGGGCGATGGTCACACCGGAGAGGAGCTTGTTCAACTCCTCGTCGTTGCGGATCGCCAGCTGGAGATGCCTAGGGATGATCCTGGTCTTCTTGTTGTCGCGAGCGGCGTTGCCTGCCAACTCGAGAACCTCAGCGGCCAGGTACTCCATGACGGCGGCTAAGTACACCGGGGCACCGGCACCGACGCGCTCGGCGTAGTTGCCCTTGCGTAAAAGCCTGTGGATACGGCCGACGGGGAACTGGAGTCCGGCACGGTTAGAACGTGACTTTGCCTTTCCCTTAACCTTGCCACCTTTACCGCGTCCAGACATGTTTGATGAGAGATTTAAGTTTTCAGTTTACACACAACGGACGAGAGCACGTATTGCTCGTGAGTGTCGGACAAGAATATTTTTTTAGCAAGCCGCGCGTTAAGCTATATAGTCTCACGGAGCGCGCTGATAGTGGGGATATAACGAGCCGACATAACACGAGACCGATCGACCAATCGACGCCCCGCATGCAAGAGTGCGAATGAATAAATAAATTAATAACAAAATATTCTATAAGTAAGTTCATATAACTCCACATTAATTTATATAATTTGGCCTATATCTATAGGCCATACGTACGTATACTAAGTATGTAGATAACTTACTAAATATTGTTTGAAATGTAAGACTTGCGTCATATCATGTTTATTTATTTATTTACGTTCCAATAAAAAGTTGGTGTAAATTCATGATTAATGAAAACCTAATATAATCTCTATCAGTGTGATAATCATCATCATCGTATTGATGACTTTTGTGCCTTGATATTCGACTTTTTACTCCGATCCGAACACCTTTTGGTATGTTATATATATAAAAACACTTTCGATTCTCTCATTGATAAATCGATCGATCGACTCGTGTATGTGCTCATTGCAATGAAACAGAGGTGATATGAACCTTTGAATACATTTGTTAGCCCTGAAAAGGGCTTTTTGATGTGCGTATAACGCGCACAGGCGTATGACGTGAGTCGAGAAGAGGCGAGACACGTCGTCGTATAATATTTATAGCAACGACAATCGACATCTCCTCTACCATCACGACAACTACCGCGACCGATGTAAGGACGACGACGACAATATGGCGCAGTCTTCTTACTTCTTCGAGGCAGCCTTCTTAGCGGCGGGCTTCGCTTTGGGAGCGGCAGCAGCCTTCTTTGGCTTGGGAGCTTTAGGCTTCTTGGTCGGCGGCTTCGCGGTCTTCTTGGCCTTAGGCGCGGCGGCGCTCTTGCCCTTGGCGGGGGTGGAAGGTTTCTTCGCTGCGGGCTTCTTTTTGGCGGCGGCGGCCTTCTTGTCCTTCGTGGCGGCCTTAGGCTTGGCCGGGGACGCGGCGGCCTTCTTCGCCTTAGCCGGTTTAGCTGCGGCGGGCTTCTTAGCGGCGGCTGATGATTTAGCGCTAGATTTCTTGGCCGCGGCGGGTTTCTTGCCGGCGGATGAAGTCTTCGATTCCAGTTTGAACGAGCCGGACGCGCCCTTGCCTTTGGTCTGTATGAGTGCGCCGGATTCGACTGCGCTCTTCAGATATTTTCTAATGAAAGGGGCCAGCTTCTCGGCGTCGACCTTGTACTGGGCGGCGATGTATTTCTTGATAGCCTGCAGGGACGAACCGCTTCTCTCCTTCAGCTCCTTGATGGCGCTGTTAACCATCTCGGACGTCTTAGGGTGGGTGGGCTTCGCCTTAGGCTTCTTAGCGCCTGCGGAGGCGGACGCCTTAGGCTTCTTCGCGGGCGTCGCCGGGGCGGGAGCGTCGGCAGCAACTGCGGTATCGGCCATATTTAAATAACCAAGTAATATATGTAGTTTAACAAATTAGTAAATCGCACGAACTGCGCAAAGAGAACAGCGGACGCGTGTAAGCGGAGCGCTGCGCTGGCGAGTACTAAACACGAGTCGCATGCAGCAGGATCATCTCACACTCCCCATGGGGGGGCGTGGGGAGGCCATGTCAGGGCGAGGCCCTTTTTGGCTGTGTCTATCGCGGGCTGTAACGACAGCCCGGTCTGTTGAGCCGACGTTTAAGTTGTCGGCTTTTCTCTCACTTCCTTCTTCTTCTTTCTTCTTTTGTTGGCCATCATGGCTTAGTGGTCATGTTGGCCAGTCTGCGGCTTTGTGGTTCCTAGGGGTCTGGTGTTGGTGGCACGAGCTCGCGCGGTTGGGCTCGTGCTCGGCGGGCCTCAGGAGGGCGGGCGTGGAGGGGGGCGATCCCCTGCAGCAGTGGGTGTTGCGATGAGTCGGCACGATCGAACATCCTGCGCGCAAGTTGTCCGATGAATTCGTCCAGGCTCGGATGCTTCATGTCCCTGTAGAGTGTTGCATTTCGCACTCCGCGTGGGGCTCTAACGATCGCTCTGAGGCTGAGCGTCTCCTGCGCTCTGAGTCTCCGCCTGTTTGACTCCGCCGTCCTGGCATACCAGGCAGGAGCCGCGTACGTCAGCCTCGAGCGGATGTATGTCTTGTAGATCCCCAGCTTCGTGCGAATGGGGAGGCTGCTGTGGAGCACTGGACGAAGTAGGGTGCGCGCAGTTTTCGCTCGCCTCACTACCTCCTCGACGTGCTGCTTCATAGTGAGGCCCCTGTCTATGGTGACCCCTAGGTACTTTGCTGTGTGCTGCCACTGGATCTCCTCGCCTAGGAGCTTCAGTGGTGGCGGGTGTTGTGCTGCTCCCGTGAGGAGCGCTTGGGTCTTGCCGACGTTCACTGAGAGCCTCCATTTGGTCAGCCACTCGGGTAGGGCGTCAAGCTGGCGCTGGATCTTGCGTGCGGCGTGGGTCGGTGAGATGGACGACGCGTAGTACGCCGCGTCGTCCGCGAACAGGCCCAGCTTGACGTCGCCGACCACCGGGATGTCATCAGTGAACCAGGCGTAGCAAGATGGTGAGAGGCAGCTTCCTTGTGGAACTCCCGCGAGGATCGGGCGTGCTGAGGATAGGGCGTCCTCAACTGCCACTTGGAAGCTTCTATCCGTGAGGAAGGAGCTGATGACGCGTACTACTCGACGTGGGGCCGAAGACGTTGACAGCTTAGCTAGCAGGCCCTCATGCCAGACTCTGTCAAACGCCTTCTCCATATCCAGGAACACCGCGACGATATGCTCCTTCTGGTTCATCCTCTCGCCCATAAAGGAGAGGACTCTTGTCAGCTGCAGAGTTGTGGAATGTTCTGACCGAAATCCGAATTGCTCCGGCCTCGGCACGATATGTGGCTGTAGTCTTCCTAGCAGGAGCCTCTCGAAGACTTTAGACAGGGTACTGAGCAGAGTGATAGGCCGGTAACTCTCCGGCCTTCTTCTGTCCTTCCCCGGTTTCGGCAGCATGATGACCCGGCCAAGTTTCCAGGTCTTCGGAAAGTGGCCCGAGCGCATGATCCCATTGAACAGGCGTGTCACCGCCACGATGGTGTGCTGCGGCAGGTGACGAAGCGCCATGTTCGGGATCGAATCGGCGCCCGGGGCCTTCTTCGGGTTGGTTCTTCTGGTTGCGCGTCTAACTTGGCCGGGTGAGAAGAAGACCGGGTCCTCCTCTGCATTCGGCGGTTGCTCTAAGTACCCTGTCAGTTGCTCTTCCACCTCCCTCGTGTGGACCGCATTTGTAGCAGGGTTCGGTTGAAACGTTCGCTCCAGGTAGTCCGCGAACAGTTCTGCCCTCTCTTCGGCCTTGTAGTGGAGCGCTCCCCTCTCGTCCACGAGTGGCCTTACTGCCTCTTTGGTTGTTCCCAATTGCCTGCACAGCCGGTGAATGGAGGGCACGTCTTCGTCTATGCTGGCAATATGGGTCTCCCAATCAGCTGTTGCGTTGTTCCGCAGCTCAATCTTCACCTTCTCCACTAGGTTGTTGAGCTCGGTCTTCAGGGTGGGGCAGCGAGTTTGTTGCCATCTCCTTCTCAGCTGGCGTTTCCGCAGGATAAGTGCCTGGATCTCCGCGGGGAGGGGCTTGTACCGCTCGCCCTCGGGGATGGTGTGCGAGGAGGATTCTAGCGCCAGCTGTATGTTGTCGGTGATGGCTTTGGCTGCGGCTTCAACTTCCTCGGCGGTGGAGACTGGTCCGATTTGAGGGTTCTGCAGTGCGTCTGTGAAGGCCCCCCAGTTGGTCTTCCGCCTCGACTTCCTCCTCGGGACGGAGTATGGGACCGCTTCTATGGTCATAAGTACTGGTCGGTGGTCCGACGG
>NC_085955.1:7089260-7209121 GCF_963556715.1 Cydia fagiglandana
TACCTAACCTAACTCCGCGGAACCTAACCTAACCTAGGAGTTAGATTAGCCTATCTAACCTAACTCCGCGGAACCTAACTTAACTTAACCTAACCCAGGAGTTAGGTTAGCCTACCTAACCTAACTCCGCGGAACCTAACTTAAACTATTAGAGTTAGGTTATGTTAGATCAGCCTACCTAACCTAACTCCGCGGAAAATAACCTAACTCTGTTCAATTCCCTATTGCCTCACGTTACATATATATATGTATCTATTTGTTTAATTTTTTAAATATGTAGGCGTACGTGATTACATGGCCTTACTTAACCACCATCATCACCATAGTGTAAGTAAATAATATTTTTGATCATCGATACTTATCGACCGATTGACACCGTATGCACGGTTAGAAACATCTTATATTATATTCAGAACGTATTTGTGGCCCTGAAAAGGGCCTTTTTGGTTGATGCACAAACCACACTCTCAAAGCGTGTCGTGTCGTCGCAATACGAACTACCTAAACCCATTACACTAAAAGTGTATTGAGAAGACAGACCGCATACGAGGAACGACGTACGCTTACTTGGAGCTGGTGTACTTGGTGACGGCCTTGGTGCCTTCACTGACGGCGTGCTTGGCGAGCTCACCGGGCAGCAAGAGCCTCACGGAGGTCTGCACCTCCCTGCTGGTGATAGTGGACCTCTTGTTGTAGTGAGCGAGGCGGGAGGCCTCGGCGGCGATGCGCTCGAAGATGTCGTTCACGAACGAGTTCATGATCGACATGGCCTTGCTGGAGATACCGGTGTCGGGGTGGACCTGCTTGAGCACCTTGTAGATGTAGATGGCGTAGCTCTCCTTGCGCTTATGCTTCTTCTTTTTCTTGGAGTCCGACTTGGAGATGTTCTTCTGGGCCTTGCCGGATTTCTTGGCGGCCTTACCGCTAGTCTTGGGTGGCATTGCGATATAGTTAGATGCTTACAGTACGAGAGTCGAACTGGAAATATGATATTTTTTTACGGTCGCCCGATCTTTGCTAGCGTAGCGAACGGGAAATAGGGGATTAAAGATCGAGCGTCGAGCCCGCGGTATCTCGACCAATAGCGTTCGTGCATCATTAGCATCGTCCGTAGGCATGGTGGGGAGTGCGAGGGCGTGTTGATATTATGTACTTAAATATTCATCATTATATTATTAATAATAAATAAACAAACAAACATTACCCGCCCGATGTGCTGTGTAATAATAATGAGTTAACCAAAATATATTTGAACCATAACCATAACCATCCGTCATCCATTTTTATATATAACTGTGGGCGGCCAACAATTAGGTATATTAATTAATTATTTATGTAGCTTATTTATTTATTGATTTATATTGTTGTTACAGAGACACACTGTTGTAGCTGAGCAAGTAATATCTTTGATCCGAGCCATCCACCAACAACAAATAATTAGTGTGTTTTAATCCACTTTTTTAAGTTTTAATTAATCCTCCGAACGACGATTAATTTTATAATATTAATTAATTATGTGATGTGTTTTGCAGACTCTGAACGATAATCATATTATAGTTCAGTACAGTACCTAATACTCTTAACCGTAATTATATAATTCATTCATAAATGTGTAGTATCATATTTTTATTATTGATCGATCTAATGACATCATATAAGTATGCGTTATGCCATGAAACTTATAACGTTTACACAGAATTATATTGTGGCCCTGAAAAGGGCCTTTTGTAACGGTCACTCGGGCGGGAATGTAACAGAGGCCCCGTGCGTGCGATAAATGTACGCGCGAGACAAATGCACACATTCACCAGTCGCCGTGTGTTACCGCTAGAGATGTAGCCTGATGAGAAGTGAGGACACTTAAGCCTTCTTCTCGGTCTTCTTGGGCAGGAGTACGGCCTGAATGTTAGGCAGCACACCACCCTGGGCGATGGTCACACCGGAGAGGAGCTTGTTTAACTCCTCGTCGTTGCGGATCGCCAGCTGGAGATGCCTAGGGATGATCCTGGTCTTCTTGTTGTCGCGAGCGGCGTTGCCTGCCAACTCGAGAACCTCAGCGGCCAGGTATTCCATGACGGCGGCTAGGTACACCGGGGCACCGGCACCGACGCGCTCGGCGTAGTTGCCCTTGCGTAGAAGCCTGTGGATACGGCCGACGGGGAACTGGAGTCCGGCACGGTTAGAACGGGACTTTGCCTTTCCCTTAACCTTGCCACCTTTACCGCGTCCAGACATGTTTAAAGATTATTTAATTTTAGTTTACTCACAAAACGACAGCACGAGTGCTTTTGAGTGTCTGTCGGATTTTTTGATAACCGTTTATTATATAGCCACAAGGAGTGCGCTAATAGTGGGGATATAACGAGCCGACATAACACGAGCCCGATCGACCAATCAACGTCCCGCGTGCGAGAGCGCGAATTAGCGAGCGCGCGAGATAGAGATAAAATAAAAGAAATTCAATATAAATAAATAAATACATCTCAAAGTATAACTGAATAAATAACACAATTAACAAAATATTCTGTAAGTAAGTTCATATAACTCTACCTAATTTATAATTTGGCCTATATCTATCTATAGGCCGTACGTATGTATGTAGATATGAACTATCTATTTTTTTTTTTTTTTTTTGAAATCTAAGATCATCATTATCTATGTTATCATGTTTATTCACGTTCCAATTGTCAAGTCGAAATGTAAAACATGACACCAAACCTAACATAATATCCTAATTTAATCTATCAGTGCCTTGAGATTCGACTTTTTACTCCGATCCCGAACATCTATTGTGGTGGTGGTATGTATGTTCATAACTTGATCTAATAGATCAATCAATCGATCGATCGACTCGTGTATGTGCTCATTGCAATGAAACAGAGGCGATATGAACCTTTGAATACATTTGTTAGCCCTGAAAAGGGCTTTTTGATGTGCGTATAACGCGCACAGGCGTATGACGTGAGTCGAAAAGAGGCGACACGTCGTCGTATAATATTTATAGCAACGACAATCGACATCTCCTCTACCATCACGACCACTACCGCGACCGATGTAAGGACGACGACGACGACAATATGGCGCAGTCTTCTTACTTCTTCGAGGCAGCCTTCTTAGCGGCGGGCTTCGCTTTGGGAGCGGCCGCGGCCTTCTTTGGCTTGGGAGCTTTAGGCTTCTTGGTCGGCGGCTTCGCGGTCTTCTTGGCCTTAGGCGCGGCGGCGCTCTTGCCTTTGGCGGGGGTGGAAGGTTTCTTCGCTGCGGGCTTCTTTTTGGCTGCGGCGGCCTTCTTGTCCTTCGTGGCGGCCTTAGGCTTGGCCGGGGACGCGGCGGCCTTCTTCGCCTTAGCGGGCTTAGCTGCGGCGGGCTTCTTAGCGGCGGCTGAAGATTTAGCGCTAGATTTCTTGGCCGCGGCGGGCTTCTTGCCGGCGGATGATGTCTTCGACTCCAGTTTGAACGAGCCGGACGCGCCCTTGCCTTTGGTCTGTATGAGTGCGCCGGATTCGACTGCGCTCTTCAGATATTTTCTGATGAAAGGTGCCAGCTTCTCGGCGTCGACCTTGTACTGGGCGGCGATGTATTTCTTGATAGCCTGCAGGGACGAACCGCTCCTCTCCTTCAACTCCTTTATGGCGCTGTTAACCATCTCGGACGTCTTAGGGTGGGTGGGCTTCGCCTTAGGCTTCTTAGCGCCTGCGGAGGCGGACGCCTTAGGCTTCTTCGCGGGCGTCGCCGGGGCGGGAGCGTCGGCAGCAACTGCGGTATCGGCCATATTTAAAAAAGTAAAATATATGTGTAGTTACAAATTAGTAAATCGCACGAACTGCGCAAAGAGAGAACAGCGGACGCGTGTAAGCGGAGCGCTGCGCTGGCGAGTACTAAACACCGCCGACGGGGGCGCCACCTATTATATATCCTCCGGCTTAACCGTAACGCAGACCCTTATGTCGCGGGACGTTTTCTCGTAATAACACTTCCAACTTTTCACTTACTCGTTTATGATTAAACTAAATTTATAGTGAATTATATTATAATGATTATAATATAATTGCACGTGTATATTCTTTATGAATTGATATATGTATTTTAATAGAAGTTTTAAGATTTGGAACGCCGATAAACGAATGAGGGAACTTTACTTTTGGTATTATAGGTTGCGGACACCTCGGGTCTGTTTAAAAAGTGATTTTTCTTAATTAAACCACATTTAACACTATTATGTGTCTTCCAGTTAAAAGCGAAGATACCATAGATAGATGTGACACAATAACAAAAGTAGAAAATTATAGTTATAATGTTATTTTGACTTGTTGTCTTCACTGTCGTAAAACAGCCATACCGCGACTTGGATTGCCTACGTTCAGCGGTTTGCTCTCTGCTGGTACCGATGTAAAACGGGATAGGTGTTTTATATTACGTTATATAATTATTTATGTTCTATAATACATTACGATATTACCATATTCATGAATATTATTATAATTCTGATGGTTAAACTCTCCTCTACGAGGATCATACAGCGCGACACTCGGAGCTTGCGAGCGCATGATGATAGGTAGAATATCGTGTAGGTCGTATTTTATTTAGTTTTTGTTTTTGTTTTTGTTTTAGTAACGTATTATATTATTTATCTGTCTGAATGCGCCTAATATTAAAACAAACGATATAAATTATTTTTGTACAGTATTGCAATACTGTGTGTGTTGTTGTTGGACATAAGAATCTGTTTAGGTTGATATATATTTTATATGTACTTAATTATATTCATCATAGGAACACGCGAAAAGTCTTAGGCTGCTGAGCTGAGTTACTATAATGCTGCTGCTATTAGTTACCTATAATATTAATGTTTTTGGTGAGGTAAAATTCGAGGTGAGTGGGTGAGGGGATGTTGGGTGTCCCTGTCTGTTTTGTGCAATATTTGCGAATCCTTTACCTAATTGGGCAGTTCATCCTGGTCGTCGTTATCAGTAGTAGTAGTAGTAGTAGTAGTAGTAGGTCACAGCCTCACAGGTGTCAGGTGAGAGTGATGTAAAATGTGGTGTGTGCGGTGTTGCATGTGATTGTTTTAAAAAATATATATAATTATGGTGTTATTAGTAATACTAACTAAGAAGAAGTTAGCGAGTGCGTGTCTGTGAGTGAGAAATACATGTTTGCATTTTGAAAACGTGAGTAATAACTATTAACTATGTAGGTACATACTTATATTTATTAATTATTTATGTTTTGGTTAGGGCGATGCTAGTCGGGAAGTCGGGAAAAATAAAAGGAAGAAGATGATGATGATGATGATGATGATGATGACGTCGGATGGATGGACCGATTGATGGATGGATGGATGGATGGATGGATGGATGATTCTTGAAGAGATGGAGAGATATCAGAATTTATGCATGCTGTATGTACCTACTGGGAGGTGTGGTAAATAGACACGCGTGTAAAGCTCTAGCTGTGGAGACGTTCAATCGAATCTCTATATATATACTTACTTATGCCTATTTTATATACGAGTACATAGGTATAGTGGGCGGGCAAGGTCTACTTACTTACTAATAATTAAGTATGCTTGGTGCACATTAATAATTGTGACTTACACAATGATGTGCTAGATCGGAATCTAAAGATTTAAAGATATATTTAGCTTGCTCTAGTATCAATATTATTAGCACACATTTGCTTGTAAAAATAACCACATATTCAACAAAAATTAAGTACATATACTTAATTGTTTTAGAGATCCGGGCTGGCTGGCGTCAAACCACCGAAGCGGCGAACGAGGTGGCTGGGGCTGCTGTTACAAGTTAGAAAATTGGACTTGCGGTGCGGGGTAAGTAAGTTATTATACATATTATTAGATAGATAGATCGATTGTCTGTCCGTATGTGTCGCTGCTGAAACTTTGTATTTGCGGTGCATATAGTTAGAATTATTTGCGGCCCTGAAAAGGGCCTTTTTGTATTTGCGTCTGAGGACGCGGCGCGCGCGCCCGCTCGGTCGCGCGCGCGCGCGATACGGTAATACATGCGTCAGTACATATTACACGATGTCGCGCGCGGCGGACCAAGTGCAAGCGGAGCGCTTAACCACCGAAACCGTAGAGGGTGCGGCCCTGACGCTTCAGAGCGTAGACGACGTCCATGGCGGTGACGGTCTTCCTCTTGGCGTGCTCGGTGTAGGTGACCGCGTCACGGATCACGTTCTCGAGGAACACCTTCAGAACACCGCGGGTCTCCTCGTAGATCAGACCGGAGATACGCTTGACGCCACCTCTGCGGGCGAGACGACGGATGGCGGGCTTGGTGATACCCTGGATGTTATCACGGAGCACCTTCCTGTGGCGCTTGGCTCCTCCTTTCCCCAGACCTTTACCTCCCTTACCGCGACCGGTCATTGCGACTTTTAGTTGAGATTATACTTCTCGAACGGAATACACGGAACACGACACACGACTTGCGGCGCGCGTCGACACGAGTGGAATACAGGCGAGGCGCGATCTGTGCGTTATTTATACGCTTTACCCTATTGCGGGGAGACGGGGGACGGGGTTAGAGAGATATCGGAGCATTATTATTTGATTTACTTTTTATTCGTGAAATATAATATAATATTGATAAATAATTTCATATGATACGGTTATTAAAAAAGAAAATTCATAACTTTGGGGATATAAATATGTACTACTTACATGTCATACTATATAAATCTCTAATATTTTTGTAAGCATTCATTCAGTGGTAATAATTTTGTCGATATATACGTCGGTACCTATATAAAATTTGAATTTTCTATCTAAGTATCTAAATTATTATTTCGTATTAACTTAAATTTTAAATTTTACTTGGCGCGTAATTAATATCACGAGTTTAATTCACTTTCCTTCTTTCCATTCTATACTACATACTGCACTACTAAATTCTAGTAGGAAAAATGATTAGGTTCGTCGTTAATAACCTTATTATTTGACTGTAAGTACCTATAGGGTATTTAATGGTGTATCGCGGTTAATCTTATGTATGAATTGAACATATTATATTTACTAATTTGATTAATAATAGTGATCGATCGATTGATTTATCTACGCGTAAGTGTTTGTTCAAAGAAACAATTGTGAATTTTCGAATCATGTGTGGCCCTGAAAAGGGCCTTTTGATATAAGACAGAAGCGTCACGTTCGCATGTCCAGGCGCAAAACGCGTGGTACAAAATAATAGATATAATGTAACCGAATGCGTTCGCGCAGACTGCGCGTTCGGTGATGTAGCTCCGTGCCGATTTTAGCTTGGTGGTGGGTGGTTTTAAGCACGTTCACCGCGGATCCTGCGAGCCAGCTGGATGTCCTTGGGCATGATGGTCACACGCTTGGCGTGGATGGCGCACAGGTTGGTGTCCTCGAAGAGACCGACGAGGTAAGCCTCGCTGGCCTCCTGGAGAGCCATAACGGCAGAGCTCTGGAAGCGCAGGTCGGTCTTGAAGTCCTGAGCGATCTCACGCACCAGACGCTGGAAGGGCAGCTTGCGGATCAGAAGCTCAGTGCTCTTCTGGTAGCGACGGATCTCACGGAGGGCGACCGTGCCGGGCCTGTAACGATGGGGCTTCTTGACGCCCCCGGTGGCCGGCGCGCTCTTGCGGGCCGCCTTGGTGGCGAGCTGTTTACGGGGCGCTTTACCACCGGTGGATTTACGAGCGGTCTGCTTTGTACGGGCCATTGCGAAAAAAATTTACTACGACACGCGTTACTACGTTACGTTAACGAGTCACGAGAGGGAATAAACTTCGCGACTCAGAGCGCCTGCTTTTTATGTGCTCGTCGGAAAGGGACGGAGTTAGTGTGCGTGTGAGCGAGAGGTCTATAAAATTCACATACGCGTCCCCCTCTCCCCTCTTCATTTCTCACCAATACGATTTCTGATTACAATAAATTATTGAAATATTAAAACATATGTATATATAGATTTTTTTTTTTCACTCATACTAATTTTATTGCGTTTTTTTTTTTTTTTTTTTTTAGTTAGGTTAGGTTGTAAATAACAATATTTGACCGAGTTAAGTTAGCCTAAGTACAACCTAACCTAGGAGTTAGGTTAGGTCTGGTACTAAATAACAATATTTGACAGAGTTAGGTTAGCCTACCTAACCTAACTCCGCGGAACCTAACCTAACCTAGGAGTTAGATTAGCCTATCTAACCTAACTCCGCGGAACCTAACTTAACTTAACCTAACCCAGGAGTTAGGTTAGCCTACCTAACCTAACTCCGCGGAACCTAACTTAAACTATTAGAGTTAGGTTATGTTAGATCAGCCTACCTAACCTAACTCCGCGGAAAATAACCTAACTCTGTTCAATTCCCTATTGCCTCACGTTACATATATATATGTATCTATTTGTTTAATTTTTTAAATATGTAGGCGTACGTGATTACATGGCCTTACTTAACCACCATCATCACCATAGTGTAAGTAAATAATATTTTTGATCATCGATACTTATCGACCGATTGACACCGTATGCACGGTTAGAAACATCTTATATTATATTCAGAACGTATTTGTGGCCCTGAAAAGGGCCTTTTTGGTTGATGCACAAACCACACTCTCAAAGCGTGTCGTGTCGTCGCAATACGAACTACCTAAACCCATTACACTAAAAGTGTATTGAGAAGACAGACCGCATACGAGGAACGACGTACGCTTACTTGGAGCTGGTGTACTTGGTGACGGCCTTGGTGCCTTCACTGACGGCGTGCTTGGCGAGCTCACCGGGCAGCAAGAGCCTCACGGAGGTCTGCACCTCCCTGCTGGTGATAGTGGACCTCTTGTTGTAGTGAGCGAGGCGGGAGGCCTCGGCGGCGATGCGCTCGAAGATGTCGTTCACGAACGAGTTCATGATCGACATGGCCTTGCTGGAGATACCGGTGTCGGGGTGGACCTGCTTGAGCACCTTGTAGATGTAGATGGCGTAGCTCTCCTTGCGCTTATGCTTCTTCTTTTTCTTGGAGTCCGACTTGGAGATGTTCTTCTGGGCCTTGCCGGATTTCTTGGCGGCCTTACCGCTAGTCTTGGGTGGCATTGCGATATAGTTAGATGCTTACAGTACGAGAGTCGAACTGGAAATATGATATTTTTTTACGGTCGCCCGATCTTTGCTAGCGTAGCGAACGGGAAATAGGGGATTAAAGATCGAGCGTCGAGCCCGCGGTATCTCGACCAATAGCGTTCGTGCATCATTAGCATCGTCCGTAGGCATGGTGGGGAGTGCGAGGGCGTGTTGATATTATGTACTTAAATATTCATCATTATATTATTAATAATAAATAAACAAACAAACATTACCCGCCCGATGTGCTGTGTAATAATAATGAGTTAACCAAAATATATTTGAACCATAACCATAACCATCCGTCATCCATTTTTATATATAACTGTGGGCGGCCAACAATTAGGTATATTAATTAATTATTTATGTAGCTTATTTATTTATTGATTTATAATTGTTGTTACAGAGACACACTGTTGTAGCTGAGCAAGTAATATCTTTGATCCGAGCCATCCACCAACAACAAATAATTAGTGTGTTTTAATCCACTTTTTTAAGTTTTAATTAATCCTCCGAACGACGATTAATTTTATAATATTAATTAATTATGTGATGTGTTTTGCAGACTCTGAACGATAATCATATTATAGTTCAGTACAGTACCTAATACTCTTAACCGTAATTATATAATTCATTCATAAATGTGTAGTATCATATTTTTATTATTGATCGATCTAATGACATCATATAAGTATGCGTTATGCCATGAAACTTATAACGTTTACACAGAATTATATTGTGGCCCTGAAAAGGGCCTTTTGTAACGGTCACTCGGGCGGGAATGTAACAGAGGCCCCGTGCGTGCGATAAATGTACGCGCGAGACAAATGCACACATTCACCAGTCGCCGTGTGTTACCGCTAGAGATGTAGCCTGATGAGAAGTGAGGACACTTAAGCCTTCTTCTCGGTCTTCTTGGGCAGGAGTACGGCCTGAATGTTAGGCAGCACACCACCCTGGGCGATGGTCACACCGGAGAGGAGCTTGTTTAACTCCTCGTCGTTGCGGATCGCCAGCTGGAGATGCCTAGGGATGATCCTGGTCTTCTTGTTGTCGCGAGCGGCGTTGCCTGCCAACTCGAGAACCTCAGCGGCCAGGTATTCCATGACGGCGGCTAGGTACACCGGGGCACCGGCACCGACGCGCTCGGCGTAGTTGCCCTTGCGTAGAAGCCTGTGGATACGGCCGACGGGGAACTGGAGTCCGGCACGGTTAGAACGGGACTTTGCCTTTCCCTTAACCTTGCCACCTTTACCGCGTCCAGACATGTTTAAAGATTATTTAATTTTAGTTTACTCACAAAACGACAGCACGAGTGCTTTTGAGTGTCTGTCGGATTTTTTGATAACCGTTTATTATATAGCCACAAGGAGTGCGCTAATAGTGGGGATATAACGAGCCGACATAACACGAGCCCGATCGACCAATCAACGTCCCGCGTGCGAGAGCGCGAATTAGCGAGCGCGCGAGATAGAGATAAAATAAAAGAAATTCAATATAAATAAATAAATACATCTCAAAGTATAACTGAATAAATAACACAATTAACAAAATATTCTGTAAGTAAGTTCATATAACTCTACCTAATTTATAATTTGGCCTATATCTATCTATAGGCCGTACGTATGTATGTAGATATGAACTATCTATTTTTTTTTTTTTTTTTTTGAAATCTAAGATCATCATTATCTATGTTATCATGTTTATTCACGTTCCAATTGTCAAGTCGAAATGTAAAACATGACACCAAACCTAACATAATATCCTAATTTAATCTATCAGTGCCTTGAGATTCGACTTTTTACTCCGATCCCGAACATCTATTGTGGTGGTGGTATGTATGTTCATAACTTTGATCTAATAGATCAATCAATCGATCGATCGACTCGTGTATGTGCTCATTGCAATGAAACAGAGGCGATATGAACCTTTGAATACATTTGTTAGCCCTGAAAAGGGCTTTTTGATGTGCGTATAACGCGCACAGGCGTATGACGTGAGTCGAAAAGAGGCGACACGTCGTCGTATAATATTTATAGCAACGACAATCGACATCTCCTCTACCATCACGACCACTACCGCGACCGATGTAAGGACGACGACGACGACAATATGGCGCAGTCTTCTTACTTCTTCGAGGCAGCCTTCTTAGCGGCGGGCTTCGCTTTGGGAGCGGCCGCGGCCTTCTTTGGCTTGGGAGCTTTAGGCTTCTTGGTCGGCGGCTTCGCGGTCTTCTTGGCCTTAGGCGCGGCGGCGCTCTTGCCTTTGGCGGGGGTGGAAGGTTTCTTCGCTGCGGGCTTCTTTTTGGCTGCGGCGGCCTTCTTGTCCTTCGTGGCGGCCTTAGGCTTGGCCGGGGACGCGGCGGCCTTCTTCGCCTTAGCGGGCTTAGCTGCGGCGGGCTTCTTAGCGGCGGCTGAAGATTTAGCGCTAGATTTCTTGGCCGCGGCGGGCTTCTTGCCGGCGGATGATGTCTTCGACTCCAGTTTGAACGAGCCGGACGCGCCCTTGCCTTTGGTCTGTATGAGTGCGCCGGATTCGACTGCGCTCTTCAGATATTTTCTGATGAAAGGTGCCAGCTTCTCGGCGTCGACCTTGTACTGGGCGGCGATGTATTTCTTGATAGCCTGCAGGGACGAACCGCTCCTCTCCTTCAACTCCTTTATGGCGCTGTTAACCATCTCGGACGTCTTAGGGTGGGTGGGCTTCGCCTTAGGCTTCTTAGCGCCTGCGGAGGCGGACGCCTTAGGCTTCTTCGCGGGCGTCGCCGGGGCGGGAGCGTCGGCAGCAACTGCGGTATCGGCCATATTTAAAAAAGTAAAATATATGTGTAGTTACAAATTAGTAAATCGCACGAACTGCGCAAAGAGAGAACAGCGGACGCGTGTAAGCGGAGCGCTGCGCTGGCGAGTACTAAACACCGCCGACGGGGGCGCCACCTATTATATATCCTCCGGCTTAACCGTAACGCAGACCCTTATGTCGCGGGACGTTTTCTCGTAATAACACTTCCAACTTTTCACTTACTCGTTTATGATTAAACTAAATTTATAGTGAATTATATTATAATGATTATAATATAATTGCACGTGTATATTCTTTATGAATTGATATATGTATTTTAATAGAAGTTTTAAGATTTGGAACGCCGATAAACGAATGAGGGAACTTTACTTTTGGTATTATAGGTTGCGGACACCTCGGGTCTGTTTAAAAAGTGATTTTTCTTAATTAAAACCACATTTAACACTATTATGTGTCTTCCAGTTAAAAGCGAAGATACCATAGATAGATGTGACACAATAACAAAAGTAGAAAATTATAGTTATAATGTTATTTTGACTTGTTGTCTTCACTGTCGTAAAACAGCCATACCGCGACTTGGATTGCCTACGTTCAGCGGTTTGCTCTCTGCTGGTACCGATGTAAAACGGGATAGGTGTTTTATATTACGTTTATATAATTATTTATGTTCTATAATACATTACGATATTACCATATTCATGAATATTATTATAATTCTGATGGTTAAACTCTCCTCTACGAGGATCATACAGCGCGACACTCGGAGCTTGCGAGCGCATGATGATAGGTAGAATATCGTGTAGGTCGTATTTTATTTAGTTTTTGTTTTTGTTTTTGTTTTAGTAACGTATTATATTATTTATCTGTCTGAATGCGCCTAATATTAAAACAAACGATATAAATTATTTTTGTACAGTATTGCAATACTGTGTGTGTTGTTGTTGGACATAAGAATCTGTTTAGGTTGATATATATTTTATATGTACTTAATTATATTCATCATAGGAACACGCGAAAAGTCTTAGGCTGCTGAGCTGAGTTACTATAATGCTGCTGCTATTAGTTACCTATAATATTAATGTTTTTGGTGAGGTAAAATTCGAGGTGAGTGGGTGAGGGGATGTTGGGTGTCCCTGTCTGTTTTGTGCAATATTTGCGAATCCTTTACCTAATTGGGCAGTTCATCCTGGTCGTCGTTATCAGTAGTAGTAGTAGTAGTAGTAGTAGTAGGTCACAGCCTCACAGGTGTCAGGTGAGAGTGATGTAAAATGTGGTGTGTGCGGTGTTGCATGTGATTGTTTTAAAAAATATATATAATTATGGTGTTATTAGTAATACTAACTAAGAAGAAGTTAGCGAGTGCGTGTCTGTGAGTGAGAAATACATGTTTGCATTTTGAAAACGTGAGTAATAACTATTAACTATGTAGGTACATACTTATATTTATTAATTATTTATGTTTTGGTTAGGGCGATGCTAGTCGGGAAGTCGGGAAAAATAAAAGGAAGAAGATGATGATGATGATGATGATGATGATGACGTCGGATGGATGGACCGATTGATGGATGGATGGATGGATGGATGGATGGATGATTCTTGAAGAGATGGAGAGATATCAGAATTTATGCATGCTGTATGTACCTACTGGGAGGTGTGGTAAATAGACACGCGTGTAAAGCTCTAGCTGTGGAGACGTTCAATCGAATCTCTATATATATACTTACTTATGCCTATTTTATATACGAGTACATAGGTATAGTGGGCGGGCAAGGTCTACTTACTTACTAATAATTAAGTATGCTTGGTGCACATTAATAATTGTGACTTACACAATGATGTGCTAGATCGGAATCTAAAGATTTAAAGATATATTTAGCTTGCTCTAGTATCAATATTATTAGCACACATTTGCTTGTAAAAATAACCACATATTCAACAAAAATTAAGTACATATACTTAATTGTTTTAGAGATCCGGGCTGGCTGGCGTCAAACCACCGAAGCGGCGAACGAGGTGGCTGGGGCTGCTGTTACAAGTTAGAAAATTGGACTTGCGGTGCGGGGTAAGTAAGTTATTATACATATTATTAGATAGATAGATCGATTGTCTGTCCGTATGTGTCGCTGCTGAAACTTTGTATTTGCGGTGCATATAGTTAGAATTATTTGCGGCCCTGAAAAGGGCCTTTTTGTATTTGCGTCTGAGGACGCGGCGCGCGCGCCCGCTCGGTCGCGCGCGCGCGCGATACGGTAATACATGCGTCAGTACATATTACACGATGTCGCGCGCGGCGGACCAAGTGCAAGCGGAGCGCTTAACCACCGAAACCGTAGAGGGTGCGGCCCTGACGCTTCAGAGCGTAGACGACGTCCATGGCGGTGACGGTCTTCCTCTTGGCGTGCTCGGTGTAGGTGACCGCGTCACGGATCACGTTCTCGAGGAACACCTTCAGAACACCGCGGGTCTCCTCGTAGATCAGACCGGAGATACGCTTGACGCCACCTCTGCGGGCGAGACGACGGATGGCGGGCTTGGTGATACCCTGGATGTTATCACGGAGCACCTTCCTGTGGCGCTTGGCTCCTCCTTTCCCCAGACCTTTACCTCCCTTACCGCGACCGGTCATTGCGACTTTTAGTTGAGATTATACTTCTCGAACGGAATACACGGAACACGACACACGACTTGCGGCGCGCGTCGACACGAGTGGAATACAGGCGAGGCGCGATCTGTGCGTTATTTATACGCTTTACCCTATTGCGGGGAGACGGGGGACGGGGTTAGAGAGATATCGGAGCATTATTATTTGATTTACTTTTTATTCGTGAAATATAATATAATATTGATAAATAATTTCATATGATACGGTTATTAAAAAAGAAAATTCATAACTTTGGGGATATAAATATGTACTACTTACATGTCATACTATATAAATCTCTAATATTTTTGTAAGCATTCATTCAGTGGTAATAATTTTGTCGATATATACGTCGGTACCTATATAAAATTTGAATTTTCTATCTAAGTATCTAAATTATTATTTCGTATTAACTTAAATTTTAAATTTTACTTGGCGCGTAATTAATATCACGAGTTTAATTCACTTTCCTTCTTTCCATTCTATACTACATACTGCACTACTAAATTCTAGTAGGAAAAATGATTAGGTTCGTCGTTAATAACCTTATTATTTGACTGTAAGTACCTATAGGGTATTTAATGGTGTATCGCGGTTAATCTTATGTATGAATTGAACATATTATATTTACTAATTTGATTAATAATAGTGATCGATCGATTGATTTATCTACGCGTAAGTGTTTGTTCAAAGAAACAATTGTGAATTTTCGAATCATGTGTGGCCCTGAAAAGGGCCTTTTGATATAAGACAGAAGCGTCACGTTCGCATGTCCAGGCGCAAAACGCGTGGTACAAAATAATAGATATAATGTAACCGAATGCGTTCGCGCAGACTGCGCGTTCGGTGATGTAGCTCCGTGCCGATTTTAGCTTGGTGGTGGGTGGTTTTAAGCACGTTCACCGCGGATCCTGCGAGCCAGCTGGATGTCCTTGGGCATGATGGTCACACGCTTGGCGTGGATGGCGCACAGGTTGGTGTCCTCGAAGAGACCGACGAGGTAAGCCTCGCTGGCCTCCTGGAGAGCCATAACGGCAGAGCTCTGGAAGCGCAGGTCGGTCTTGAAGTCCTGAGCGATCTCACGCACCAGACGCTGGAAGGGCAGCTTGCGGATCAGAAGCTCAGTGCTCTTCTGGTAGCGACGGATCTCACGGAGGGCGACCGTGCCGGGCCTGTAACGATGGGGCTTCTTGACGCCCCCGGTGGCCGGCGCGCTCTTGCGGGCCGCCTTGGTGGCGAGCTGTTTACGGGGCGCTTTACCACCGGTGGATTTACGAGCGGTCTGCTTTGTACGGGCCATTGCGAAAAAAATTTACTACGACACGCGTTACTACGTTACGTTAACGAGTCACGAGAGGGAATAAACTTCGCGACTCAGAGCGCCTGCTTTTTATGTGCTCGTCGGAAAGGGACGGAGTTAGTGTGCGTGTGAGCGAGAGGTCTATAAAATTCACATACGCGTCCCCCTCTCCCCTCTTCATTTCTCACCAATACGATTTCTGATTACAATAAATTATTGAAATATTAAAACATATGTATATATAGATTTTTTTTTTTCACTCATACTAATTTTATTGCGTTTTTTTTTTTTTTTTTTTTAGTTAGGTTAGGTTGTAAATAACAATATTTGACCGAGTTAAGTTAGCCTAAGTACAACCTAACCTAGGAGTTAGGTTAGGTCTGGTACTAAATAACAATATTTGACAGAGTTAGGTTAGCCTACCTAACCTAACTCCGCGGAACCTAACCTAACCTAGGAGTTAGATTAGCCTATCTAACCTAACTCCGCGGAACCTAACTTAACTTAACCTAACCCAGGAGTTAGGTTAGCCTACCTAACCTAACTCCGCGGAACCTAACTTAAACTATTAGAGTTAGGTTATGTTAGATCAGCCTACCTAACCTAACTCCGCGGAAAATAACCTAACTCTGTTCAATTCCCTATTGCCTCACGTTACATATATATATGTATCTATTTGTTTAATTTTTTAAATATGTAGGCGTACGTGATTACATGGCCTTACTTAACCACCATCATCACCATAGTGTAAGTAAATAATATTTTTGATCATCGATACTTATCGACCGATTGACACCGTATGCACGGTTAGAAACATCTTATATTATATTCAGAACGTATTTGTGGCCCTGAAAAGGGCCTTTTTGGTTGATGCACAAACCACACTCTCAAAGCGTGTCGTGTCGTCGCAATACGAACTACCTAAACCCATTACACTAAAAGTGTATTGAGAAGACAGACCGCATACGAGGAACGACGTACGCTTACTTGGAGCTGGTGTACTTGGTGACGGCCTTGGTGCCTTCACTGACGGCGTGCTTGGCGAGCTCACCGGGCAGCAAGAGCCTCACGGAGGTCTGCACCTCCCTGCTGGTGATAGTGGACCTCTTGTTGTAGTGAGCGAGGCGGGAGGCCTCGGCGGCGATGCGCTCGAAGATGTCGTTCACGAACGAGTTCATGATCGACATGGCCTTGCTGGAGATACCGGTGTCGGGGTGGACCTGCTTGAGCACCTTGTAGATGTAGATGGCGTAGCTCTCCTTGCGCTTATGCTTCTTCTTTTTCTTGGAGTCCGACTTGGAGATGTTCTTCTGGGCCTTGCCGGATTTCTTGGCGGCCTTACCGCTAGTCTTGGGTGGCATTGCGATATAGTTAGATGCTTACAGTACGAGAGTCGAACTGGAAATATGATATTTTTTTACGGTCGCCCGATCTTTGCTAGCGTAGCGAACGGGAAATAGGGGATTAAAGATCGAGCGTCGAGCCCGCGGTATCTCGACCAATAGCGTTCGTGCATCATTAGCATCGTCCGTAGGCATGGTGGGGAGTGCGAGGGCGTGTTGATATTATGTACTTAAATATTCATCATTATATTATTAATAATAAATAAACAAACAAACATTACCCGCCCGATGTGCTGTGTAATAATAATGAGTTAACCAAAATATATTTGAACCATAACCATAACCATCCGTCATCCATTTTTATATATAACTGTGGGCGGCCAACAATTAGGTATATTAATTAATTATTTATGTAGCTTATTTATTTATTGATTTATAATTGTTGTTACAGAGACACACTGTTGTAGCTGAGCAAGTAATATCTTTGATCCGAGCCATCCACCAACAACAAATAATTAGTGTGTTTTAATCCACTTTTTTAAGTTTTAATTAATCCTCCGAACGACGATTAATTTTATAATATTAATTAATTATGTGATGTGTTTTGCAGACTCTGAACGATAATCATATTATAGTTCAGTACAGTACCTAATACTCTTAACCGTAATTATATAATTCATTCATAAATGTGTAGTATCATATTTTTATTATTGATCGATCTAATGACATCATATAAGTATGCGTTATGCCATGAAACTTATAACGTTTACACAGAATTATATTGTGGCCCTGAAAAGGGCCTTTTGTAACGGTCACTCGGGCGGGAATGTAACAGAGGCCCCGTGCGTGCGATAAATGTACGCGCGAGACAAATGCACACATTCACCAGTCGCCGTGTGTTACCGCTAGAGATGTAGCCTGATGAGAAGTGAGGACACTTAAGCCTTCTTCTCGGTCTTCTTGGGCAGGAGTACGGCCTGAATGTTAGGCAGCACACCACCCTGGGCGATGGTCACACCGGAGAGGAGCTTGTTTAACTCCTCGTCGTTGCGGATCGCCAGCTGGAGATGCCTAGGGATGATCCTGGTCTTCTTGTTGTCGCGAGCGGCGTTGCCTGCCAACTCGAGAACCTCAGCGGCCAGGTATTCCATGACGGCGGCTAGGTACACCGGGGCACCGGCACCGACGCGCTCGGCGTAGTTGCCCTTGCGTAGAAGCCTGTGGATACGGCCGACGGGGAACTGGAGTCCGGCACGGTTAGAACGGGACTTTGCCTTTCCCTTAACCTTGCCACCTTTACCGCGTCCAGACATGTTTAAAGATTATTTAATTTTAGTTTACTCACAAAACGACAGCACGAGTGCTTTTGAGTGTCTGTCGGATTTTTTGATAACCGTTTATTATATAGCCACAAGGAGTGCGCTAATAGTGGGGATATAACGAGCCGACATAACACGAGCCCGATCGACCAATCAACGTCCCGCGTGCGAGAGCGCGAATTAGCGAGCGCGCGAGATAGAGATAAAATAAAAGAAATTCAATATAAATAAATAAATACATCTCAAAGTATAACTGAATAAATAACACAATTAACAAAATATTCTGTAAGTAAGTTCATATAACTCTACCTAATTTATAATTTGGCCTATATCTATCTATAGGCCGTACGTATGTATGTAGATATGAACTATCTATTTTTTTTTTTTTTTTTTTGAAATCTAAGATCATCATTATCTATGTTATCATGTTTATTCACGTTCCAATTGTCAAGTCGAAATGTAAAACATGACACCAAACCTAACATAATATCCTAATTTAATCTATCAGTGCCTTGAGATTCGACTTTTTACTCCGATCCCGAACATCTATTGTGGTGGTGGTATGTATGTTCATAACTTTGATCTAATAGATCAATCAATCGATCGATCGACTCGTGTATGTGCTCATTGCAATGAAACAGAGGCGATATGAACCTTTGAATACATTTGTTAGCCCTGAAAAGGGCTTTTTGATGTGCGTATAACGCGCACAGGCGTATGACGTGAGTCGAAAAGAGGCGACACGTCGTCGTATAATATTTATAGCAACGACAATCGACATCTCCTCTACCATCACGACCACTACCGCGACCGATGTAAGGACGACGACGACGACAATATGGCGCAGTCTTCTTACTTCTTCGAGGCAGCCTTCTTAGCGGCGGGCTTCGCTTTGGGAGCGGCCGCGGCCTTCTTTGGCTTGGGAGCTTTAGGCTTCTTGGTCGGCGGCTTCGCGGTCTTCTTGGCCTTAGGCGCGGCGGCGCTCTTGCCTTTGGCGGGGGTGGAAGGTTTCTTCGCTGCGGGCTTCTTTTTGGCTGCGGCGGCCTTCTTGTCCTTCGTGGCGGCCTTAGGCTTGGCCGGGGACGCGGCGGCCTTCTTCGCCTTAGCGGGCTTAGCTGCGGCGGGCTTCTTAGCGGCGGCTGAAGATTTAGCGCTAGATTTCTTGGCCGCGGCGGGCTTCTTGCCGGCGGATGATGTCTTCGACTCCAGTTTGAACGAGCCGGACGCGCCCTTGCCTTTGGTCTGTATGAGTGCGCCGGATTCGACTGCGCTCTTCAGATATTTTCTGATGAAAGGTGCCAGCTTCTCGGCGTCGACCTTGTACTGGGCGGCGATGTATTTCTTGATAGCCTGCAGGGACGAACCGCTCCTCTCCTTCAACTCCTTTATGGCGCTGTTAACCATCTCGGACGTCTTAGGGTGGGTGGGCTTCGCCTTAGGCTTCTTAGCGCCTGCGGAGGCGGACGCCTTAGGCTTCTTCGCGGGCGTCGCCGGGGCGGGAGCGTCGGCAGCAACTGCGGTATCGGCCATATTTAAAAAAGTAAAATATATGTGTAGTTACAAATTAGTAAATCGCACGAACTGCGCAAAGAGAGAACAGCGGACGCGTGTAAGCGGAGCGCTGCGCTGGCGAGTACTAAACACCGCCGACGGGGGCGCCACCTATTATATATCCTCCGGCTTAACCGTAACGCAGACCCTTATGTCGCGGGACGTTTTCTCGTAATAACACTTCCAACTTTTCACTTACTCGTTTATGATTAAACTAAATTTATAGTGAATTATATTATAATGATTATAATATAATTGCACGTGTATATTCTTTATGAATTGATATATGTATTTTAATAGAAGTTTTAAGATTTGGAACGCCGATAAACGAATGAGGGAACTTTACTTTTGGTATTATAGGTTGCGGACACCTCGGGTCTGTTTAAAAAGTGATTTTTCTTAATTAAAACCACATTTAACACTATTATGTGTCTTCCAGTTAAAAGCGAAGATACCATAGATAGATGTGACACAATAACAAAAGTAGAAAATTATAGTTATAATGTTATTTTGACTTGTTGTCTTCACTGTCGTAAAACAGCCATACCGCGACTTGGATTGCCTACGTTCAGCGGTTTGCTCTCTGCTGGTACCGATGTAAAACGGGATAGGTGTTTTATATTACGTTTATATAATTATTTATGTTCTATAATACATTACGATATTACCATATTCATGAATATTATTATAATTCTGATGGTTAAACTCTCCTCTACGAGGATCATACAGCGCGACACTCGGAGCTTGCGAGCGCATGATGATAGGTAGAATATCGTGTAGGTCGTATTTTATTTAGTTTTTGTTTTTGTTTTTGTTTTAGTAACGTATTATATTATTTATCTGTCTGAATGCGCCTAATATTAAAACAAACGATATAAATTATTTTTGTACAGTATTGCAATACTGTGTGTGTTGTTGTTGGACATAAGAATCTGTTTAGGTTGATATATATTTTATATGTACTTAATTATATTCATCATAGGAACACGCGAAAAGTCTTAGGCTGCTGAGCTGAGTTACTATAATGCTGCTGCTATTAGTTACCTATAATATTAATGTTTTTGGTGAGGTAAAATTCGAGGTGAGTGGGTGAGGGGATGTTGGGTGTCCCTGTCTGTTTTGTGCAATATTTGCGAATCCTTTACCTAATTGGGCAGTTCATCCTGGTCGTCGTTATCAGTAGTAGTAGTAGTAGTAGTAGTAGTAGGTCACAGCCTCACAGGTGTCAGGTGAGAGTGATGTAAAATGTGGTGTGTGCGGTGTTGCATGTGATTGTTTTAAAAAATATATATAATTATGGTGTTATTAGTAATACTAACTAAGAAGAAGTTAGCGAGTGCGTGTCTGTGAGTGAGAAATACATGTTTGCATTTTGAAAACGTGAGTAATAACTATTAACTATGTAGGTACATACTTATATTTATTAATTATTTATGTTTTGGTTAGGGCGATGCTAGTCGGGAAGTCGGGAAAAATAAAAGGAAGAAGATGATGATGATGATGATGATGATGATGACGTCGGATGGATGGACCGATTGATGGATGGATGGATGGATGGATGGATGGATGATTCTTGAAGAGATGGAGAGATATCAGAATTTATGCATGCTGTATGTACCTACTGGGAGGTGTGGTAAATAGACACGCGTGTAAAGCTCTAGCTGTGGAGACGTTCAATCGAATCTCTATATATATACTTACTTATGCCTATTTTATATACGAGTACATAGGTATAGTGGGCGGGCAAGGTCTACTTACTTACTAATAATTAAGTATGCTTGGTGCACATTAATAATTGTGACTTACACAATGATGTGCTAGATCGGAATCTAAAGATTTAAAGATATATTTAGCTTGCTCTAGTATCAATATTATTAGCACACATTTGCTTGTAAAAATAACCACATATTCAACAAAAATTAAGTACATATACTTAATTGTTTTAGAGATCCGGGCTGGCTGGCGTCAAACCACCGAAGCGGCGAACGAGGTGGCTGGGGCTGCTGTTACAAGTTAGAAAATTGGACTTGCGGTGCGGGGTAAGTAAGTTATTATACATATTATTAGATAGATAGATCGATTGTCTGTCCGTATGTGTCGCTGCTGAAACTTTGTATTTGCGGTGCATATAGTTAGAATTATTTGCGGCCCTGAAAAGGGCCTTTTTGTATTTGCGTCTGAGGACGCGGCGCGCGCGCCCGCTCGGTCGCGCGCGCGCGCGATACGGTAATACATGCGTCAGTACATATTACACGATGTCGCGCGCGGCGGACCAAGTGCAAGCGGAGCGCTTAACCACCGAAACCGTAGAGGGTGCGGCCCTGACGCTTCAGAGCGTAGACGACGTCCATGGCGGTGACGGTCTTCCTCTTGGCGTGCTCGGTGTAGGTGACCGCGTCACGGATCACGTTCTCGAGGAACACCTTCAGAACACCGCGGGTCTCCTCGTAGATCAGACCGGAGATACGCTTGACGCCACCTCTGCGGGCGAGACGACGGATGGCGGGCTTGGTGATACCCTGGATGTTATCACGGAGCACCTTCCTGTGGCGCTTGGCTCCTCCTTTCCCCAGACCTTTACCTCCCTTACCGCGACCGGTCATTGCGACTTTTAGTTGAGATTATACTTCTCGAACGGAATACACGGAACACGACACACGACTTGCGGCGCGCGTCGACACGAGTGGAATACAGGCGAGGCGCGATCTGTGCGTTATTTATACGCTTTACCCTATTGCGGGGAGACGGGGGACGGGGTTAGAGAGATATCGGAGCATTATTATTTGATTTACTTTTTATTCGTGAAATATAATATAATATTGATAAATAATTTCATATGATACGGTTATTAAAAAAGAAAATTCATAACTTTGGGGATATAAATATGTACTACTTACATGTCATACTATATAAATCTCTAATATTTTTGTAAGCATTCATTCAGTGGTAATAATTTTGTCGATATATACGTCGGTACCTATATAAAATTTGAATTTTCTATCTAAGTATCTAAATTATTATTTCGTATTAACTTAAATTTTAAATTTTACTTGGCGCGTAATTAATATCACGAGTTTAATTCACTTTCCTTCTTTCCATTCTATACTACATACTGCACTACTAAATTCTAGTAGGAAAAATGATTAGGTTCGTCGTTAATAACCTTATTATTTGACTGTAAGTACCTATAGGGTATTTAATGGTGTATCGCGGTTAATCTTATGTATGAATTGAACATATTATATTTACTAATTTGATTAATAATAGTGATCGATCGATTGATTTATCTACGCGTAAGTGTTTGTTCAAAGAAACAATTGTGAATTTTCGAATCATGTGTGGCCCTGAAAAGGGCCTTTTGATATAAGACAGAAGCGTCACGTTCGCATGTCCAGGCGCAAAACGCGTGGTACAAAATAATAGATATAATGTAACCGAATGCGTTCGCGCAGACTGCGCGTTCGGTGATGTAGCTCCGTGCCGATTTTAGCTTGGTGGTGGGTGGTTTTAAGCACGTTCACCGCGGATCCTGCGAGCCAGCTGGATGTCCTTGGGCATGATGGTCACACGCTTGGCGTGGATGGCGCACAGGTTGGTGTCCTCGAAGAGACCGACGAGGTAAGCCTCGCTGGCCTCCTGGAGAGCCATAACGGCAGAGCTCTGGAAGCGCAGGTCGGTCTTGAAGTCCTGAGCGATCTCACGCACCAGACGCTGGAAGGGCAGCTTGCGGATCAGAAGCTCAGTGCTCTTCTGGTAGCGACGGATCTCACGGAGGGCGACCGTGCCGGGCCTGTAACGATGGGGCTTCTTGACGCCCCCGGTGGCCGGCGCGCTCTTGCGGGCCGCCTTGGTGGCGAGCTGTTTACGGGGCGCTTTACCACCGGTGGATTTACGAGCGGTCTGCTTTGTACGGGCCATTGCGAAAAAAATTTACTACGACACGCGTTACTACGTTACGTTAACGAGTCACGAGAGGGAATAAACTTCGCGATTTTTTTTTTTTTTTTTTTTTTTTTTTTTTTTTTTAACATAGAATTTAGAGTCGGCCGGACTAGTCCGGCCCTATTTCTCAATACCCAAAGAGGAACAATTTTTTACAGTTAGCATCAACCTGAGAGCTAACTGTTTATACAATGTAGTCTAGTCTGTATTCTAACTCTAATCTGTACATAAATTAGCTTAAAACTATATTTATAGAATTTACTAACAATTCAAAGTATATTTACAAACAAATAATCAATTAAGTTATATTTGTAGAATTTTACAAGCGTATTTACAAAACAAAGCACATATTTACATAATTAATTCAATAATCTTCAATAATTATTGAAGTTTTCTGAAGCTAACACATTTTTTGCGGTAGTAATTCATACCTTGTTATCTTATTATTATTTAAGCAATGAATTTAGTTACTTAACGTGGTCATAACAGTCTATCTACACTTTGCTACACTTTGCGAGCGCAAGGCACTGGCCACGCCCCCTACCTACTATCCACGGTGGAGGCCCCGCCTCGTGCCACGCCTCTAGCTACTTTACACAAAGAAAATATATTTACAGTATCATAACTCTCTCCTAAAGTACACAGTATATTTATCAAATATTTAAATAGAATTGGGTAAATGCCCAATTATGGATGGAGGTCCAGTCTTGTGGGAAGCTTGGCTTCTAGTTACATTCCTACCACATCTAGGCCTGTACCTAATGGCACAGGAGATTGCGAAGCAGGAGTGGTCTGGACAGAGACAGGTGTGGAGTTTGATAACTCTTCAGTAAAACTTGGCAGGTAAACCCTGCCCTCTTCAGTTTCAGAGTCAATACAAGCTGCAGATGTTGGCCCAAACTCAACATCACATTCTTTTTCCATAGTACTAGTTAAGGTGAAAATGTCGTCCTCGTCTAAAAGAACGTGTCTAGGCCTGCGTTTATCTTTCTTGACATGCGGGGCGGGCTCGTAGTCAGCAGCCTTTACTATGAGCGGGTTGGTACTGTGTACCGCCTTGTCGAAATACCTCCTGGAGATATCCTGGAAGTATTTCGACAAGGACGGCATATCTAAATCAGTATGTAGTCTAATATTCCTGATATAATAGGGGGCTCCTGCTGCGCTCCTGAGAAACTTGTTTTGCATCGTCTGTAGTGTTCTGATCTTTGCCTGTGAGGCGTGAGCAAAGGCCACACTGGCGTACGAGAACACTGGTCTGATGCAGGTTTTGTAGATGGTGAGCTTATTTCTCAGTGAAAGCTTGCTCCGGGCCCCCACTAGATATGTTAATCTTGATAAATAAAATTTGGCCTTATTTCTGACCCTTCTAATATGCTCACCGAAATTGAGCCTACGATCTAATGTCACTCCCAAGTACTTGGTGGAGTCGACCCATGGAATGTTTTGGCCAAAGAGAGTAATGTGGCCATGCCTTTGGAGTTGCTCACTGTATTGAGCTCTCCTACTGAAGAGCATGGCCGCACTCTTCTCAGGGTTAACCTCTATCCTCCACCTACGGCACCAATCCCCAAGGGAGTTTGTGGCTCGTCGGAGGAGGGAGGCCAACTTGTCTGGAATAATCGATGTGGCGAAAATCGCCGTATCATCAGCGAAAAGCGCATAATTAACTTCGGGAATCCTTGGCAGGTCATTTACGAAGATAGTAAAAAGGACCGGAGACAACACAGAACCCTGTGGGACTCCAGCACGAATGGGGTGGAGGGGAGACAAAGTCCCTTCCGCTCTATACCTAAAACCTCGGTTTGTTAGAAAGTCATTTATCAGAAGTACTAGGCGGTCCGGGAATTTGTACCTGAATAGTTTAAGGATCAACCCACTGTGCCATACCTTATCGAAGGCTTTCGCAACATCGAGAAAGACAGCACCAGTGGGGATCGACTTTTTCCATCCCGTAAGCCAGTAAGTGATATGTTCAACCATACGATGGACCTGGTGAGTGCAGGAGTGCCCCGTCCTGAATCCAAATTGCTCCTTAATGATTAGGTCTTTTTCATTAATAAAGTCCGCTATTCTTTGCTGTATAATCTTCTCATATAGTTTACCTAAGGAGCTCAGAAGGCTTATTGGTCTGTAGCTGGTCGGGTGGATCCTTTGCTTCCCTGATTTGTGTATACCTATTACGTGAGCTACTTTCCACTGATCAGGGAAGTGGGAATTTGCCAATGCCGCGTTGAATATATCAGCCAGGAAGTGGATCAGCTTCTCAGGGAAGGCACGTAGCAGCCGATTTGGCAGCCCGTCAGCCCCTGGAGCCTTTCTGATCTTTAACTTACTAATGAAAAACCCAACTTCAGTAAATGAGGTAACCCTTAACAAGGGGCTACTTGGATGAAGCGCTAACTTAACCCTCACCTCCTCCTCCACCTCTGCCGTGTGGTCTGGGTCATGAGGCTCATTGCTCAAGGAGCATTGGGCCTCTAGGCTGGACGCCAGACATTCGGCTTTTTCAGCGTCGGAGAAGGCTGGTGGGTGATTGGGGGGGGCGTTCGGTATGATCAATGGGGGCATTTGGGTCACTGCGTCCATTTTGAAGGATCTAATTAGTTGCCAGTACGCCGTGTGGTGCGGGGTTATATCTTTGAGGAGATTATTCCATCTTTCATTCCTAAAGTCTTTTACACCTTTCTTGAAATCTTTTGTGAGCTTATTTACTACGGCCTTGTGTTGTGGTGAGGGGCATATATCATAAGCCCTTATAGCAGCGTTTTTCATTTTCTTCATTTCTTGTAGATGGAGCGGCAGCTTCCACCTGTTGTAATCCGCTTCATCTGTTACCTGCTTACTGTGACGGGTCATTAACTCTGTTAATCCTGTGGTCAGATAGGAAATTGCATTATCAGTGTCTTCTTTGGACGCAATTTTAGTCGGGAGGTTCCCAATCAGGTCTGAGTCCTCCCTCGCAAGCTCTTTGCTGACGCCATCCCAGTCCGTGACTAGTTTGGTATCAGGGGTGTCCGACGGGGTGGGACCCAGTTTAAGAATGACCGGTCTGTGATCTGAGGACATAACATGGACAACTTCTATTGAGCGAAATCTAAGGGCTATATTTTTAAGAAGGAATATATCTAAGATATCAGGAGAGTAGCTAACAACAGGCGGAAAGTGGGTGGGCTCTAATGGGGCTATAATATCTACTTTAAGGACGCTATTATCCTTTGCTTTGGATGTTATTTTGTATAACTCCCTACCATTATCATTCGTTACTCCGCAGTTCCACAGAACGTGTTTTGCGTTCAGATCACCAGCCACAATGACTGATTCACTCAACCCAAGGACACTTTCCAGGTCAGATTGTAGAACAGACTTGGTGGGGGGGAGGTATGTTGACACTAGTGTTATGGCTTGGTGGCCAGTCATAGCTAGCCGGCAAGCTGAGACTTCCAGATTTATAAGGTCGGGTACTTGAACAGGAGAGCAGTGTAGAGACTTTTTAAAATAAATTAAAGTCCCTCCACCTCTACCGTATGTGCGGTCATTTCTGATAATATTGTAATTCGCCACTTTGGGGTCCCTGTGGGCTGGTTTTAAGAAGGTTTCCTGTATTAATAGAATATCTAAATTTTGATCTTTAAGTAGACTGCTGATTTCGTCACGTCTATCTTTCATACTGTTGGCATTGAATATTCCTAAAGATAGGGAGCGCGGGGCTGTTCTAGCATTTGAAATGGGAAAGTTTCGAGAAGAGATGCTATCCATTATGGGTTTATAAAGCTTTTGAGTTGCCTGAACAGCCCCTCGTGTAGGAGCATGACACTAAGTCGTTGAGAGGGCTCAGAAGCACTTCTGAGCTCAGCCGCGACTTGTCGTACCTGTGTGATGTCAACTTTAGATGCTAGATCAATTAGCAGACTTAAGTCTGCCATGTCTGCTAGTTTATTGGCCTGCGAGGGGGACTCACTCACCCCAGGGGCCTGATTGGGCGGGTTAATCACCGCCTCCATTTCTGCCCCAGGATTTGGGTTTGCCTGGGTGAATTGGGTATTTACCCAAGACTTTCTGGGCTTCCTCATTGGAGGGAACTCCTTTACATTTGATAATGCGGCATTTTGTGCATTATTGGGCGTTTCCCCATTTTGGGTATTTCCCCAAATTACCCTGCGCTTGGGTCTGGGGCACTCTGAGCATCCTCTATAGTTGCCCGTGTGATCTTGGTTGCAATTAGCACATTTGACGGGTACCGTTATTTTCCCGTTTTCGTCCTTATTAGGGCACGCCCTTGATTCATGTTCGCCCGCACAGGCGACACAGCGCGGGTCTAGTTTACAATACTTGGATGAATGTCCCCATCCCTGGCAATTATAGCACTGGGTGGCATATCCAGTCTTCCTCGGGGCCTCAGCGATAACCCCACTCAGCCCACATACCGCCTTAATATTAAAGATATCGAGCCCTTTGGGGGTGCGCTCACACACTGCCAGAACACAATTTAAGGCCGACTTATCTCTATTTCTGTGCATTCTATGCACACTTATTATTGGATATCCCTGCTCAATTAGGTCTTCTTTAATAAAGTCTATATCTAGCTCGATATCGAGCCCTTTGATGACGACTCTTATATTCTTCTCGTCATCTAGGGCATATGTGTAATAACCCTTTCCTAAAAGTTTCTCCCAGGCTCTATATTGAGCCTTATTTTGAGTGAACAGTATTAGTCCTTTCTTAGCCATAACAGCTTTAACAAAGTTTAGTTTGATTCTATTCGCTTCCTTTGATAAATAGTTCCATCTACCTTTATGTTTAATTACTATAATTGGGGGCCGCTTTTCTTTCTTGGCTGTCTCCACCTCCATTTCATCGTTTAAAATGTCCTTATTGTTTACAATGGCTGGGATCACCTGTTGGCTCGGCGTTACCGGGCTGGGGGGGGAGGGAGGAGAAACGCCTCCCTGACTGACTACCACCTCTTGTTGGGTCAATGGCCCTGCCTGCCCTAGAGGCAATGGTTGAGTATCCATGGGGGGGGGAGAGGGGGCCGCGACATGAGAGGGGGAGGGCGATGACCTCCTCGTATCAGTCGGGGACCTATCTCTAATATTCAACTTTTTGTTATTGTCATTTATAGACTTGGTTACCTGGCTTACTTCCGTCAAGGGGGAGACAGTGCCATTTGACTTGATCTTATTTTTCCTGTTCTTGCGCCGGGCCTTAAGCTCACGGGCAGCTTCACAGTCCTTACCTAACACGTCCCTCTCGGACGAGGACGACGATTCCACCGAACTACTCGACCTAACTTCAATCTCCATTTCGGAGCTAATTTCCTCTTCTGGGAGCGTATTGAACGCATTAGAAATGGGCAGGTTAACCTGATATGTCGGCACATAGGCCGGAGAGCTGGGGGGTTCGGTGAACACAATCCCGCATTTTGTTGAGACAGCTGTCCCTGTCCCGGCCTGAGAGTTACTACTGCTTGCACTATTGCTTACCTCCATTTGGACCTCCGTCCATATTTCGTCCCAATCCAAACCTTGGGAGGCCAATTTGGCCCTTATCCTACTTTCCAGTAGCACATCCATTTTTACAATACACTATATTTACACTTATAATAAAAATATCGTCACTATCGAGTTACACTTAGAGTCACTATCTCTTTGAGTTCCGTCACATATAATAATTATTTCGTAATTTTACGCAAAACACTGATCACTACAGGACACCAGCCTGGCAAGCGCATGCGCGACAACGGGCGCATGCGCGGGGCGCAATCCCCTCGGGGGCACAATCCAATATGGCGGACACGACTCTAAACCTAAACTTCGCGACTCAGAGCGCCTGCTTTTTATGTGCTCGTCGGAAAGGGACGGAGTTAGTGTGCGTGTGAGCGAGAGGTCTATAAAATTCACATACGCGTCCCCCTCTCCCCTCTTCATTTCTCACCAATACGATTTCTGATTACAATAAATTATTGAAATATTAAAACATATGTATATATAGATTTTTTTTTTTCACTCATACTAATTTTATTGCGTTTTTTTTTTTTTTTTTTTTAGTTAGGTTAGGTTGTAAATAACAATATTTGACCGAGTTAAGTTAGCCTAAGTACAACCTAACCTAGGAGTTAGGTTAGGTCTGGTACTAAATAACAATATTTGACAGAGTTAGGTTAGCCTACCTAACCTAACTCCGCGGAACCTAACCTAACCTAGGAGTTAGATTAGCCTATCTAACCTAACTCCGCGGAACCTAACTTAACTTAACCTAACCCAGGAGTTAGGTTAGCCTACCTAACCTAACTCCGCGGAACCTAACTTAAACTATTAGAGTTAGGTTATGTTAGATCAGCCTACCTAACCTAACTCCGCGGAAAATAACCTAACTCTGTTCAATTCCCTATTGCCTCACGTTACATATATATATGTATCTATTTGTTTAATTTTTTAAATATGTAGGCGTACGTGATTACATGGCCTTACTTAACCACCATCATCACCATAGTGTAAGTAAATAATATTTTTGATCATCGATACTTATCGACCGATTGACACCGTATGCACGGTTAGAAACATCTTATATTATATTCAGAACGTATTTGTGGCCCTGAAAAGGGCCTTTTTGGTTGATGCACAAACCACACTCTCAAAGCGTGTCGTGTCGTCGCAATACGAACTACCTAAACCCATTACACTAAAAGTGTATTGAGAAGACAGACCGCATACGAGGAACGACGTACGCTTACTTGGAGCTGGTGTACTTGGTGACGGCCTTGGTGCCTTCACTGACGGCGTGCTTGGCGAGCTCACCGGGCAGCAAGAGCCTCACGGAGGTCTGCACCTCCCTGCTGGTGATAGTGGACCTCTTGTTGTAGTGAGCGAGGCGGGAGGCCTCGGCGGCGATGCGCTCGAAGATGTCGTTCACGAACGAGTTCATGATCGACATGGCCTTGCTGGAGATACCGGTGTCGGGGTGGACCTGCTTGAGCACCTTGTAGATGTAGATGGCGTAGCTCTCCTTGCGCTTATGCTTCTTCTTTTTCTTGGAGTCCGACTTGGAGATGTTCTTCTGGGCCTTGCCGGATTTCTTGGCGGCCTTACCGCTAGTCTTGGGTGGCATTGCGATATAGTTAGATGCTTACAGTACGAGAGTCGAACTGGAAATATGATATTTTTTTACGGTCGCCCGATCTTTGCTAGCGTAGCGAACGGGAAATAGGGGATTAAAGATCGAGCGTCGAGCCCGCGGTATCTCGACCAATAGCGTTCGTGCATCATTAGCATCGTCCGTAGGCATGGTGGGGAGTGCGAGGGCGTGTTGATATTATGTACTTAAATATTCATCATTATATTATTAATAATAAATAAACAAACAAACATTACCCGCCCGATGTGCTGTGTAATAATAATGAGTTAACCAAAATATATTTGAACCATAACCATAACCATCCGTCATCCATTTTTATATATAACTGTGGGCGGCCAACAATTAGGTATATTAATTAATTATTTATGTAGCTTATTTATTTATTGATTTATAATTGTTGTTACAGAGACACACTGTTGTAGCTGAGCAAGTAATATCTTTGATCCGAGCCATCCACCAACAACAAATAATTAGTGTGTTTTAATCCACTTTTTTAAGTTTTAATTAATCCTCCGAACGACGATTAATTTTATAATATTAATTAATTATGTGATGTGTTTTGCAGACTCTGAACGATAATCATATTATAGTTCAGTACAGTACCTAATACTCTTAACCGTAATTATATAATTCATTCATAAATGTGTAGTATCATATTTTTATTATTGATCGATCTAATGACATCATATAAGTATGCGTTATGCCATGAAACTTATAACGTTTACACAGAATTATATTGTGGCCCTGAAAAGGGCCTTTTGTAACGGTCACTCGGGCGGGAATGTAACAGAGGCCCCGTGCGTGCGATAAATGTACGCGCGAGACAAATGCACACATTCACCAGTCGCCGTGTGTTACCGCTAGAGATGTAGCCTGATGAGAAGTGAGGACACTTAAGCCTTCTTCTCGGTCTTCTTGGGCAGGAGTACGGCCTGAATGTTAGGCAGCACACCACCCTGGGCGATGGTCACACCGGAGAGGAGCTTGTTTAACTCCTCGTCGTTGCGGATCGCCAGCTGGAGATGCCTAGGGATGATCCTGGTCTTCTTGTTGTCGCGAGCGGCGTTGCCTGCCAACTCGAGAACCTCAGCGGCCAGGTATTCCATGACGGCGGCTAGGTACACCGGGGCACCGGCACCGACGCGCTCGGCGTAGTTGCCCTTGCGTAGAAGCCTGTGGATACGGCCGACGGGGAACTGGAGTCCGGCACGGTTAGAACGGGACTTTGCCTTTCCCTTAACCTTGCCACCTTTACCGCGTCCAGACATGTTTAAAGATTATTTAATTTTAGTTTACTCACAAAACGACAGCACGAGTGCTTTTGAGTGTCTGTCGGATTTTTTGATAACCGTTTATTATATAGCCACAAGGAGTGCGCTAATAGTGGGGATATAACGAGCCGACATAACACGAGCCCGATCGACCAATCAACGTCCCGCGTGCGAGAGCGCGAATTAGCGAGCGCGCGAGATAGAGATAAAATAAAAGAAATTCAATATAAATAAATAAATACATCTCAAAGTATAACTGAATAAATAACACAATTAACAAAATATTCTGTAAGTAAGTTCATATAACTCTACCTAATTTATAATTTGGCCTATATCTATCTATAGGCCGTACGTATGTATGTAGATATGAACTATCTATTTTTTTTTTTTTTTTTTTGAAATCTAAGATCATCATTATCTATGTTATCATGTTTATTCACGTTCCAATTGTCAAGTCGAAATGTAAAACATGACACCAAACCTAACATAATATCCTAATTTAATCTATCAGTGCCTTGAGATTCGACTTTTTACTCCGATCCCGAACATCTATTGTGGTGGTGGTATGTATGTTCATAACTTTGATCTAATAGATCAATCAATCGATCGATCGACTCGTGTATGTGCTCATTGCAATGAAACAGAGGCGATATGAACCTTTGAATACATTTGTTAGCCCTGAAAAGGGCTTTTTGATGTGCGTATAACGCGCACAGGCGTATGACGTGAGTCGAAAAGAGGCGACACGTCGTCGTATAATATTTATAGCAACGACAATCGACATCTCCTCTACCATCACGACCACTACCGCGACCGATGTAAGGACGACGACGACGACAATATGGCGCAGTCTTCTTACTTCTTCGAGGCAGCCTTCTTAGCGGCGGGCTTCGCTTTGGGAGCGGCCGCGGCCTTCTTTGGCTTGGGAGCTTTAGGCTTCTTGGTCGGCGGCTTCGCGGTCTTCTTGGCCTTAGGCGCGGCGGCGCTCTTGCCTTTGGCGGGGGTGGAAGGTTTCTTCGCTGCGGGCTTCTTTTTGGCTGCGGCGGCCTTCTTGTCCTTCGTGGCGGCCTTAGGCTTGGCCGGGGACGCGGCGGCCTTCTTCGCCTTAGCGGGCTTAGCTGCGGCGGGCTTCTTAGCGGCGGCTGAAGATTTAGCGCTAGATTTCTTGGCCGCGGCGGGCTTCTTGCCGGCGGATGATGTCTTCGACTCCAGTTTGAACGAGCCGGACGCGCCCTTGCCTTTGGTCTGTATGAGTGCGCCGGATTCGACTGCGCTCTTCAGATATTTTCTGATGAAAGGTGCCAGCTTCTCGGCGTCGACCTTGTACTGGGCGGCGATGTATTTCTTGATAGCCTGCAGGGACGAACCGCTCCTCTCCTTCAACTCCTTTATGGCGCTGTTAACCATCTCGGACGTCTTAGGGTGGGTGGGCTTCGCCTTAGGCTTCTTAGCGCCTGCGGAGGCGGACGCCTTAGGCTTCTTCGCGGGCGTCGCCGGGGCGGGAGCGTCGGCAGCAACTGCGGTATCGGCCATATTTAAAAAAGTAAAATATATGTGTAGTTACAAATTAGTAAATCGCACGAACTGCGCAAAGAGAGAACAGCGGACGCGTGTAAGCGGAGCGCTGCGCTGGCGAGTACTAAACACCGCCGACGGGGGCGCCACCTATTATATATCCTCCGGCTTAACCGTAACGCAGACCCTTATGTCGCGGGACGTTTTCTCGTAATAACACTTCCAACTTTTCACTTACTCGTTTATGATTAAACTAAATTTATAGTGAATTATATTATAATGATTATAATATAATTGCACGTGTATATTCTTTATGAATTGATATATGTATTTTAATAGAAGTTTTAAGATTTGGAACGCCGATAAACGAATGAGGGAACTTTACTTTTGGTATTATAGGTTGCGGACACCTCGGGTCTGTTTAAAAAGTGATTTTTCTTAATTAAAACCACATTTAACACTATTATGTGTCTTCCAGTTAAAAGCGAAGATACCATAGATAGATGTGACACAATAACAAAAGTAGAAAATTATAGTTATAATGTTATTTTGACTTGTTGTCTTCACTGTCGTAAAACAGCCATACCGCGACTTGGATTGCCTACGTTCAGCGGTTTGCTCTCTGCTGGTACCGATGTAAAACGGGATAGGTGTTTTATATTACGTTTATATAATTATTTATGTTCTATAATACATTACGATATTACCATATTCATGAATATTATTATAATTCTGATGGTTAAACTCTCCTCTACGAGGATCATACAGCGCGACACTCGGAGCTTGCGAGCGCATGATGATAGGTAGAATATCGTGTAGGTCGTATTTTATTTAGTTTTTGTTTTTGTTTTTGTTTTAGTAACGTATTATATTATTTATCTGTCTGAATGCGCCTAATATTAAAACAAACGATATAAATTATTTTTGTACAGTATTGCAATACTGTGTGTGTTGTTGTTGGACATAAGAATCTGTTTAGGTTGATATATATTTTATATGTACTTAATTATATTCATCATAGGAACACGCGAAAAGTCTTAGGCTGCTGAGCTGAGTTACTATAATGCTGCTGCTATTAGTTACCTATAATATTAATGTTTTTGGTGAGGTAAAATTCGAGGTGAGTGGGTGAGGGGATGTTGGGTGTCCCTGTCTGTTTTGTGCAATATTTGCGAATCCTTTACCTAATTGGGCAGTTCATCCTGGTCGTCGTTATCAGTAGTAGTAGTAGTAGTAGTAGTAGTAGGTCACAGCCTCACAGGTGTCAGGTGAGAGTGATGTAAAATGTGGTGTGTGCGGTGTTGCATGTGATTGTTTTAAAAAATATATATAATTATGGTGTTATTAGTAATACTAACTAAGAAGAAGTTAGCGAGTGCGTGTCTGTGAGTGAGAAATACATGTTTGCATTTTGAAAACGTGAGTAATAACTATTAACTATGTAGGTACATACTTATATTTATTAATTATTTATGTTTTGGTTAGGGCGATGCTAGTCGGGAAGTCGGGAAAAATAAAAGGAAGAAGATGATGATGATGATGATGATGATGATGACGTCGGATGGATGGACCGATTGATGGATGGATGGATGGATGGATGGATGGATGATTCTTGAAGAGATGGAGAGATATCAGAATTTATGCATGCTGTATGTACCTACTGGGAGGTGTGGTAAATAGACACGCGTGTAAAGCTCTAGCTGTGGAGACGTTCAATCGAATCTCTATATATATACTTACTTATGCCTATTTTATATACGAGTACATAGGTATAGTGGGCGGGCAAGGTCTACTTACTTACTAATAATTAAGTATGCTTGGTGCACATTAATAATTGTGACTTACACAATGATGTGCTAGATCGGAATCTAAAGATTTAAAGATATATTTAGCTTGCTCTAGTATCAATATTATTAGCACACATTTGCTTGTAAAAATAACCACATATTCAACAAAAATTAAGTACATATACTTAATTGTTTTAGAGATCCGGGCTGGCTGGCGTCAAACCACCGAAGCGGCGAACGAGGTGGCTGGGGCTGCTGTTACAAGTTAGAAAATTGGACTTGCGGTGCGGGGTAAGTAAGTTATTATACATATTATTAGATAGATAGATCGATTGTCTGTCCGTATGTGTCGCTGCTGAAACTTTGTATTTGCGGTGCATATAGTTAGAATTATTTGCGGCCCTGAAAAGGGCCTTTTTGTATTTGCGTCTGAGGACGCGGCGCGCGCGCCCGCTCGGTCGCGCGCGCGCGCGATACGGTAATACATGCGTCAGTACATATTACACGATGTCGCGCGCGGCGGACCAAGTGCAAGCGGAGCGCTTAACCACCGAAACCGTAGAGGGTGCGGCCCTGACGCTTCAGAGCGTAGACGACGTCCATGGCGGTGACGGTCTTCCTCTTGGCGTGCTCGGTGTAGGTGACCGCGTCACGGATCACGTTCTCGAGGAACACCTTCAGAACACCGCGGGTCTCCTCGTAGATCAGACCGGAGATACGCTTGACGCCACCTCTGCGGGCGAGACGACGGATGGCGGGCTTGGTGATACCCTGGATGTTATCACGGAGCACCTTCCTGTGGCGCTTGGCTCCTCCTTTCCCCAGACCTTTACCTCCCTTACCGCGACCGGTCATTGCGACTTTTAGTTGAGATTATACTTCTCGAACGGAATACACGGAACACGACACACGACTTGCGGCGCGCGTCGACACGAGTGGAATACAGGCGAGGCGCGATCTGTGCGTTATTTATACGCTTTACCCTATTGCGGGGAGACGGGGGACGGGGTTAGAGAGATATCGGAGCATTATTATTTGATTTACTTTTTATTCGTGAAATATAATATAATATTGATAAATAATTTCATATGATACGGTTATTAAAAAAGAAAATTCATAACTTTGGGGATATAAATATGTACTACTTACATGTCATACTATATAAATCTCTAATATTTTTGTAAGCATTCATTCAGTGGTAATAATTTTGTCGATATATACGTCGGTACCTATATAAAATTTGAATTTTCTATCTAAGTATCTAAATTATTATTTCGTATTAACTTAAATTTTAAATTTTACTTGGCGCGTAATTAATATCACGAGTTTAATTCACTTTCCTTCTTTCCATTCTATACTACATACTGCACTACTAAATTCTAGTAGGAAAAATGATTAGGTTCGTCGTTAATAACCTTATTATTTGACTGTAAGTACCTATAGGGTATTTAATGGTGTATCGCGGTTAATCTTATGTATGAATTGAACATATTATATTTACTAATTTGATTAATAATAGTGATCGATCGATTGATTTATCTACGCGTAAGTGTTTGTTCAAAGAAACAATTGTGAATTTTCGAATCATGTGTGGCCCTGAAAAGGGCCTTTTGATATAAGACAGAAGCGTCACGTTCGCATGTCCAGGCGCAAAACGCGTGGTACAAAATAATAGATATAATGTAACCGAATGCGTTCGCGCAGACTGCGCGTTCGGTGATGTAGCTCCGTGCCGATTTTAGCTTGGTGGTGGGTGGTTTTAAGCACGTTCACCGCGGATCCTGCGAGCCAGCTGGATGTCCTTGGGCATGATGGTCACACGCTTGGCGTGGATGGCGCACAGGTTGGTGTCCTCGAAGAGACCGACGAGGTAAGCCTCGCTGGCCTCCTGGAGAGCCATAACGGCAGAGCTCTGGAAGCGCAGGTCGGTCTTGAAGTCCTGAGCGATCTCACGCACCAGACGCTGGAAGGGCAGCTTGCGGATCAGAAGCTCAGTGCTCTTCTGGTAGCGACGGATCTCACGGAGGGCGACCGTGCCGGGCCTGTAACGATGGGGCTTCTTGACGCCCCCGGTGGCCGGCGCGCTCTTGCGGGCCGCCTTGGTGGCGAGCTGTTTACGGGGCGCTTTACCACCGGTGGATTTACGAGCGGTCTGCTTTGTACGGGCCATTGCGAAAAAAATTTACTACGACACGCGTTACTACGTTACGTTAACGAGTCACGAGAGGGAATAAACTTCGCGACTCAGAGCGCCTGCTTTTTATGTGCTCGTCGGAAAGGGACGGAGTTAGTGTGCGTGTGAGCGAGAGGTCTATAAAATTCACATACGCGTCCCCCTCTCCCCTCTTCATTTCTCACCAATACGATTTCTGATTACAATAAATTATTGAAATATTAAAACATATGTATATATAGATTTTTTTTTTTCACTCATACTAATTTTATTGCGTTTTTTTTTTTTTTTTTTTTAGTTAGGTTAGGTTGTAAATAACAATATTTGACCGAGTTAAGTTAGCCTAAGTACAACCTAACCTAGGAGTTAGGTTAGGTCTGGTACTAAATAACAATATTTGACAGAGTTAGGTTAGCCTACCTAACCTAACTCCGCGGAACCTAACCTAACCTAGGAGTTAGATTAGCCTATCTAACCTAACTCCGCGGAACCTAACTTAACTTAACCTAACCCAGGAGTTAGGTTAGCCTACCTAACCTAACTCCGCGGAACCTAACTTAAACTATTAGAGTTAGGTTATGTTAGATCAGCCTACCTAACCTAACTCCGCGGAAAATAACCTAACTCTGTTCAATTCCCTATTGCCTCACGTTACATATATATATGTATCTATTTGTTTAATTTTTTAAATATGTAGGCGTACGTGATTACATGGCCTTACTTAACCACCATCATCACCATAGTGTAAGTAAATAATATTTTTGATCATCGATACTTATCGACCGATTGACACCGTATGCACGGTTAGAAACATCTTATATTATATTCAGAACGTATTTGTGGCCCTGAAAAGGGCCTTTTTGGTTGATGCACAAACCACACTCTCAAAGCGTGTCGTGTCGTCGCAATACGAACTACCTAAACCCATTACACTAAAAGTGTATTGAGAAGACAGACCGCATACGAGGAACGACGTACGCTTACTTGGAGCTGGTGTACTTGGTGACGGCCTTGGTGCCTTCACTGACGGCGTGCTTGGCGAGCTCACCGGGCAGCAAGAGCCTCACGGAGGTCTGCACCTCCCTGCTGGTGATAGTGGACCTCTTGTTGTAGTGAGCGAGGCGGGAGGCCTCGGCGGCGATGCGCTCGAAGATGTCGTTCACGAACGAGTTCATGATCGACATGGCCTTGCTGGAGATACCGGTGTCGGGGTGGACCTGCTTGAGCACCTTGTAGATGTAGATGGCGTAGCTCTCCTTGCGCTTATGCTTCTTCTTTTTCTTGGAGTCCGACTTGGAGATGTTCTTCTGGGCCTTGCCGGATTTCTTGGCGGCCTTACCGCTAGTCTTGGGTGGCATTGCGATATAGTTAGATGCTTACAGTACGAGAGTCGAACTGGAAATATGATATTTTTTTACGGTCGCCCGATCTTTGCTAGCGTAGCGAACGGGAAATAGGGGATTAAAGATCGAGCGTCGAGCCCGCGGTATCTCGACCAATAGCGTTCGTGCATCATTAGCATCGTCCGTAGGCATGGTGGGGAGTGCGAGGGCGTGTTGATATTATGTACTTAAATATTCATCATTATATTATTAATAATAAATAAACAAACAAACATTACCCGCCCGATGTGCTGTGTAATAATAATGAGTTAACCAAAATATATTTGAACCATAACCATAACCATCCGTCATCCATTTTTATATATAACTGTGGGCGGCCAACAATTAGGTATATTAATTAATTATTTATGTAGCTTATTTATTTATTGATTTATAATTGTTGTTACAGAGACACACTGTTGTAGCTGAGCAAGTAATATCTTTGATCCGAGCCATCCACCAACAACAAATAATTAGTGTGTTTTAATCCACTTTTTTAAGTTTTAATTAATCCTCCGAACGACGATTAATTTTATAATATTAATTAATTATGTGATGTGTTTTGCAGACTCTGAACGATAATCATATTATAGTTCAGTACAGTACCTAATACTCTTAACCGTAATTATATAATTCATTCATAAATGTGTAGTATCATATTTTTATTATTGATCGATCTAATGACATCATATAAGTATGCGTTATGCCATGAAACTTATAACGTTTACACAGAATTATATTGTGGCCCTGAAAAGGGCCTTTTGTAACGGTCACTCGGGCGGGAATGTAACAGAGGCCCCGTGCGTGCGATAAATGTACGCGCGAGACAAATGCACACATTCACCAGTCGCCGTGTGTTACCGCTAGAGATGTAGCCTGATGAGAAGTGAGGACACTTAAGCCTTCTTCTCGGTCTTCTTGGGCAGGAGTACGGCCTGAATGTTAGGCAGCACACCACCCTGGGCGATGGTCACACCGGAGAGGAGCTTGTTTAACTCCTCGTCGTTGCGGATCGCCAGCTGGAGATGCCTAGGGATGATCCTGGTCTTCTTGTTGTCGCGAGCGGCGTTGCCTGCCAACTCGAGAACCTCAGCGGCCAGGTATTCCATGACGGCGGCTAGGTACACCGGGGCACCGGCACCGACGCGCTCGGCGTAGTTGCCCTTGCGTAGAAGCCTGTGGATACGGCCGACGGGGAACTGGAGTCCGGCACGGTTAGAACGGGACTTTGCCTTTCCCTTAACCTTGCCACCTTTACCGCGTCCAGACATGTTTAAAGATTATTTAATTTTAGTTTACTCACAAAACGACAGCACGAGTGCTTTTGAGTGTCTGTCGGATTTTTTGATAACCGTTTATTATATAGCCACAAGGAGTGCGCTAATAGTGGGGATATAACGAGCCGACATAACACGAGCCCGATCGACCAATCAACGTCCCGCGTGCGAGAGCGCGAATTAGCGAGCGCGCGAGATAGAGATAAAATAAAAGAAATTCAATATAAATAAATAAATACATCTCAAAGTATAACTGAATAAATAACACAATTAACAAAATATTCTGTAAGTAAGTTCATATAACTCTACCTAATTTATAATTTGGCCTATATCTATCTATAGGCCGTACGTATGTATGTAGATATGAACTATCTATTTTTTTTTTTTTTTTTTTGAAATCTAAGATCATCATTATCTATGTTATCATGTTTATTCACGTTCCAATTGTCAAGTCGAAATGTAAAACATGACACCAAACCTAACATAATATCCTAATTTAATCTATCAGTGCCTTGAGATTCGACTTTTTACTCCGATCCCGAACATCTATTGTGGTGGTGGTATGTATGTTCATAACTTTGATCTAATAGATCAATCAATCGATCGATCGACTCGTGTATGTGCTCATTGCAATGAAACAGAGGCGATATGAACCTTTGAATACATTTGTTAGCCCTGAAAAGGGCTTTTTGATGTGCGTATAACGCGCACAGGCGTATGACGTGAGTCGAAAAGAGGCGACACGTCGTCGTATAATATTTATAGCAACGACAATCGACATCTCCTCTACCATCACGACCACTACCGCGACCGATGTAAGGACGACGACGACGACAATATGGCGCAGTCTTCTTACTTCTTCGAGGCAGCCTTCTTAGCGGCGGGCTTCGCTTTGGGAGCGGCCGCGGCCTTCTTTGGCTTGGGAGCTTTAGGCTTCTTGGTCGGCGGCTTCGCGGTCTTCTTGGCCTTAGGCGCGGCGGCGCTCTTGCCTTTGGCGGGGGTGGAAGGTTTCTTCGCTGCGGGCTTCTTTTTGGCTGCGGCGGCCTTCTTGTCCTTCGTGGCGGCCTTAGGCTTGGCCGGGGACGCGGCGGCCTTCTTCGCCTTAGCGGGCTTAGCTGCGGCGGGCTTCTTAGCGGCGGCTGAAGATTTAGCGCTAGATTTCTTGGCCGCGGCGGGCTTCTTGCCGGCGGATGATGTCTTCGACTCCAGTTTGAACGAGCCGGACGCGCCCTTGCCTTTGGTCTGTATGAGTGCGCCGGATTCGACTGCGCTCTTCAGATATTTTCTGATGAAAGGTGCCAGCTTCTCGGCGTCGACCTTGTACTGGGCGGCGATGTATTTCTTGATAGCCTGCAGGGACGAACCGCTCCTCTCCTTCAACTCCTTTATGGCGCTGTTAACCATCTCGGACGTCTTAGGGTGGGTGGGCTTCGCCTTAGGCTTCTTAGCGCCTGCGGAGGCGGACGCCTTAGGCTTCTTCGCGGGCGTCGCCGGGGCGGGAGCGTCGGCAGCAACTGCGGTATCGGCCATATTTAAAAAAGTAAAATATATGTGTAGTTACAAATTAGTAAATCGCACGAACTGCGCAAAGAGAGAACAGCGGACGCGTGTAAGCGGAGCGCTGCGCTGGCGAGTACTAAACACCGCCGACGGGGGCGCCACCTATTATATATCCTCCGGCTTAACCGTAACGCAGACCCTTATGTCGCGGGACGTTTTCTCGTAATAACACTTCCAACTTTTCACTTACTCGTTTATGATTAAACTAAATTTATAGTGAATTATATTATAATGATTATAATATAATTGCACGTGTATATTCTTTATGAATTGATATATGTATTTTAATAGAAGTTTTAAGATTTGGAACGCCGATAAACGAATGAGGGAACTTTACTTTTGGTATTATAGGTTGCGGACACCTCGGGTCTGTTTAAAAAGTGATTTTTCTTAATTAAAACCACATTTAACACTATTATGTGTCTTCCAGTTAAAAGCGAAGATACCATAGATAGATGTGACACAATAACAAAAGTAGAAAATTATAGTTATAATGTTATTTTGACTTGTTGTCTTCACTGTCGTAAAACAGCCATACCGCGACTTGGATTGCCTACGTTCAGCGGTTTGCTCTCTGCTGGTACCGATGTAAAACGGGATAGGTGTTTTATATTACGTTTATATAATTATTTATGTTCTATAATACATTACGATATTACCATATTCATGAATATTATTATAATTCTGATGGTTAAACTCTCCTCTACGAGGATCATACAGCGCGACACTCGGAGCTTGCGAGCGCATGATGATAGGTAGAATATCGTGTAGGTCGTATTTTATTTAGTTTTTGTTTTTGTTTTTGTTTTAGTAACGTATTATATTATTTATCTGTCTGAATGCGCCTAATATTAAAACAAACGATATAAATTATTTTTGTACAGTATTGCAATACTGTGTGTGTTGTTGTTGGACATAAGAATCTGTTTAGGTTGATATATATTTTATATGTACTTAATTATATTCATCATAGGAACACGCGAAAAGTCTTAGGCTGCTGAGCTGAGTTACTATAATGCTGCTGCTATTAGTTACCTATAATATTAATGTTTTTGGTGAGGTAAAATTCGAGGTGAGTGGGTGAGGGGATGTTGGGTGTCCCTGTCTGTTTTGTGCAATATTTGCGAATCCTTTACCTAATTGGGCAGTTCATCCTGGTCGTCGTTATCAGTAGTAGTAGTAGTAGTAGTAGTAGTAGGTCACAGCCTCACAGGTGTCAGGTGAGAGTGATGTAAAATGTGGTGTGTGCGGTGTTGCATGTGATTGTTTTAAAAAATATATATAATTATGGTGTTATTAGTAATACTAACTAAGAAGAAGTTAGCGAGTGCGTGTCTGTGAGTGAGAAATACATGTTTGCATTTTGAAAACGTGAGTAATAACTATTAACTATGTAGGTACATACTTATATTTATTAATTATTTATGTTTTGGTTAGGGCGATGCTAGTCGGGAAGTCGGGAAAAATAAAAGGAAGAAGATGATGATGATGATGATGATGATGATGACGTCGGATGGATGGACCGATTGATGGATGGATGGATGGATGGATGGATGGATGATTCTTGAAGAGATGGAGAGATATCAGAATTTATGCATGCTGTATGTACCTACTGGGAGGTGTGGTAAATAGACACGCGTGTAAAGCTCTAGCTGTGGAGACGTTCAATCGAATCTCTATATATATACTTACTTATGCCTATTTTATATACGAGTACATAGGTATAGTGGGCGGGCAAGGTCTACTTACTTACTAATAATTAAGTATGCTTGGTGCACATTAATAATTGTGACTTACACAATGATGTGCTAGATCGGAATCTAAAGATTTAAAGATATATTTAGCTTGCTCTAGTATCAATATTATTAGCACACATTTGCTTGTAAAAATAACCACATATTCAACAAAAATTAAGTACATATACTTAATTGTTTTAGAGATCCGGGCTGGCTGGCGTCAAACCACCGAAGCGGCGAACGAGGTGGCTGGGGCTGCTGTTACAAGTTAGAAAATTGGACTTGCGGTGCGGGGTAAGTAAGTTATTATACATATTATTAGATAGATAGATCGATTGTCTGTCCGTATGTGTCGCTGCTGAAACTTTGTATTTGCGGTGCATATAGTTAGAATTATTTGCGGCCCTGAAAAGGGCCTTTTTGTATTTGCGTCTGAGGACGCGGCGCGCGCGCCCGCTCGGTCGCGCGCGCGCGCGATACGGTAATACATGCGTCAGTACATATTACACGATGTCGCGCGCGGCGGACCAAGTGCAAGCGGAGCGCTTAACCACCGAAACCGTAGAGGGTGCGGCCCTGACGCTTCAGAGCGTAGACGACGTCCATGGCGGTGACGGTCTTCCTCTTGGCGTGCTCGGTGTAGGTGACCGCGTCACGGATCACGTTCTCGAGGAACACCTTCAGAACACCGCGGGTCTCCTCGTAGATCAGACCGGAGATACGCTTGACGCCACCTCTGCGGGCGAGACGACGGATGGCGGGCTTGGTGATACCCTGGATGTTATCACGGAGCACCTTCCTGTGGCGCTTGGCTCCTCCTTTCCCCAGACCTTTACCTCCCTTACCGCGACCGGTCATTGCGACTTTTAGTTGAGATTATACTTCTCGAACGGAATACACGGAACACGACACACGACTTGCGGCGCGCGTCGACACGAGTGGAATACAGGCGAGGCGCGATCTGTGCGTTATTTATACGCTTTACCCTATTGCGGGGAGACGGGGGACGGGGTTAGAGAGATATCGGAGCATTATTATTTGATTTACTTTTTATTCGTGAAATATAATATAATATTGATAAATAATTTCATATGATACGGTTATTAAAAAAGAAAATTCATAACTTTGGGGATATAAATATGTACTACTTACATGTCATACTATATAAATCTCTAATATTTTTGTAAGCATTCATTCAGTGGTAATAATTTTGTCGATATATACGTCGGTACCTATATAAAATTTGAATTTTCTATCTAAGTATCTAAATTATTATTTCGTATTAACTTAAATTTTAAATTTTACTTGGCGCGTAATTAATATCACGAGTTTAATTCACTTTCCTTCTTTCCATTCTATACTACATACTGCACTACTAAATTCTAGTAGGAAAAATGATTAGGTTCGTCGTTAATAACCTTATTATTTGACTGTAAGTACCTATAGGGTATTTAATGGTGTATCGCGGTTAATCTTATGTATGAATTGAACATATTATATTTACTAATTTGATTAATAATAGTGATCGATCGATTGATTTATCTACGCGTAAGTGTTTGTTCAAAGAAACAATTGTGAATTTTCGAATCATGTGTGGCCCTGAAAAGGGCCTTTTGATATAAGACAGAAGCGTCACGTTCGCATGTCCAGGCGCAAAACGCGTGGTACAAAATAATAGATATAATGTAACCGAATGCGTTCGCGCAGACTGCGCGTTCGGTGATGTAGCTCCGTGCCGATTTTAGCTTGGTGGTGGGTGGTTTTAAGCACGTTCACCGCGGATCCTGCGAGCCAGCTGGATGTCCTTGGGCATGATGGTCACACGCTTGGCGTGGATGGCGCACAGGTTGGTGTCCTCGAAGAGACCGACGAGGTAAGCCTCGCTGGCCTCCTGGAGAGCCATAACGGCAGAGCTCTGGAAGCGCAGGTCGGTCTTGAAGTCCTGAGCGATCTCACGCACCAGACGCTGGAAGGGCAGCTTGCGGATCAGAAGCTCAGTGCTCTTCTGGTAGCGACGGATCTCACGGAGGGCGACCGTGCCGGGCCTGTAACGATGGGGCTTCTTGACGCCCCCGGTGGCCGGCGCGCTCTTGCGGGCCGCCTTGGTGGCGAGCTGTTTACGGGGCGCTTTACCACCGGTGGATTTACGAGCGGTCTGCTTTGTACGGGCCATTGCGAAAAAAATTTACTACGACACGCGTTACTACGTTACGTTAACGAGTCACGAGAGGGAATAAACTTCGCGACTCAGAGCGCCTGCTTTTTATGTGCTCGTCGGAAAGGGACGGAGTTAGTGTGCGTGTGAGCGAGAGGTCTATAAAATTCACATACGCGTCCCCCTCTCCCCTCTTCATTTCTCACCAATACGATTTCTGATTACAATAAATTATTGAAATATTAAAACATATGTATATATAGATTTTTTTTTTTCACTCATACTAATTTTATTGCGTTTTTTTTTTTTTTTTTTTTAGTTAGGTTAGGTTGTAAATAACAATATTTGACCGAGTTAAGTTAGCCTAAGTACAACCTAACCTAGGAGTTAGGTTAGGTCTGGTACTAAATAACAATATTTGACAGAGTTAGGTTAGCCTACCTAACCTAACTCCGCGGAACCTAACCTAACCTAGGAGTTAGATTAGCCTATCTAACCTAACTCCGCGGAACCTAACTTAACTTAACCTAACCCAGGAGTTAGGTTAGCCTACCTAACCTAACTCCGCGGAACCTAACTTAAACTATTAGAGTTAGGTTATGTTAGATCAGCCTACCTAACCTAACTCCGCGGAAAATAACCTAACTCTGTTCAATTCCCTATTGCCTCACGTTACATATATATATGTATCTATTTGTTTAATTTTTTAAATATGTAGGCGTACGTGATTACATGGCCTTACTTAACCACCATCATCACCATAGTGTAAGTAAATAATATTTTTGATCATCGATACTTATCGACCGATTGACACCGTATGCACGGTTAGAAACATCTTATATTATATTCAGAACGTATTTGTGGCCCTGAAAAGGGCCTTTTTGGTTGATGCACAAACCACACTCTCAAAGCGTGTCGTGTCGTCGCAATACGAACTACCTAAACCCATTACACTAAAAGTGTATTGAGAAGACAGACCGCATACGAGGAACGACGTACGCTTACTTGGAGCTGGTGTACTTGGTGACGGCCTTGGTGCCTTCACTGACGGCGTGCTTGGCGAGCTCACCGGGCAGCAAGAGCCTCACGGAGGTCTGCACCTCCCTGCTGGTGATAGTGGACCTCTTGTTGTAGTGAGCGAGGCGGGAGGCCTCGGCGGCGATGCGCTCGAAGATGTCGTTCACGAACGAGTTCATGATCGACATGGCCTTGCTGGAGATACCGGTGTCGGGGTGGACCTGCTTGAGCACCTTGTAGATGTAGATGGCGTAGCTCTCCTTGCGCTTATGCTTCTTCTTTTTCTTGGAGTCCGACTTGGAGATGTTCTTCTGGGCCTTGCCGGATTTCTTGGCGGCCTTACCGCTAGTCTTGGGTGGCATTGCGATATAGTTAGATGCTTACAGTACGAGAGTCGAACTGGAAATATGATATTTTTTTACGGTCGCCCGATCTTTGCTAGCGTAGCGAACGGGAAATAGGGGATTAAAGATCGAGCGTCGAGCCCGCGGTATCTCGACCAATAGCGTTCGTGCATCATTAGCATCGTCCGTAGGCATGGTGGGGAGTGCGAGGGCGTGTTGATATTATGTACTTAAATATTCATCATTATATTATTAATAATAAATAAACAAACAAACATTACCCGCCCGATGTGCTGTGTAATAATAATGAGTTAACCAAAATATATTTGAACCATAACCATAACCATCCGTCATCCATTTTTATATATAACTGTGGGCGGCCAACAATTAGGTATATTAATTAATTATTTATGTAGCTTATTTATTTATTGATTTATAATTGTTGTTACAGAGACACACTGTTGTAGCTGAGCAAGTAATATCTTTGATCCGAGCCATCCACCAACAACAAATAATTAGTGTGTTTTAATCCACTTTTTTAAGTTTTAATTAATCCTCCGAACGACGATTAATTTTATAATATTAATTAATTATGTGATGTGTTTTGCAGACTCTGAACGATAATCATATTATAGTTCAGTACAGTACCTAATACTCTTAACCGTAATTATATAATTCATTCATAAATGTGTAGTATCATATTTTTATTATTGATCGATCTAATGACATCATATAAGTATGCGTTATGCCATGAAACTTATAACGTTTACACAGAATTATATTGTGGCCCTGAAAAGGGCCTTTTGTAACGGTCACTCGGGCGGGAATGTAACAGAGGCCCCGTGCGTGCGATAAATGTACGCGCGAGACAAATGCACACATTCACCAGTCGCCGTGTGTTACCGCTAGAGATGTAGCCTGATGAGAAGTGAGGACACTTAAGCCTTCTTCTCGGTCTTCTTGGGCAGGAGTACGGCCTGAATGTTAGGCAGCACACCACCCTGGGCGATGGTCACACCGGAGAGGAGCTTGTTTAACTCCTCGTCGTTGCGGATCGCCAGCTGGAGATGCCTAGGGATGATCCTGGTCTTCTTGTTGTCGCGAGCGGCGTTGCCTGCCAACTCGAGAACCTCAGCGGCCAGGTATTCCATGACGGCGGCTAGGTACACCGGGGCACCGGCACCGACGCGCTCGGCGTAGTTGCCCTTGCGTAGAAGCCTGTGGATACGGCCGACGGGGAACTGGAGTCCGGCACGGTTAGAACGGGACTTTGCCTTTCCCTTAACCTTGCCACCTTTACCGCGTCCAGACATGTTTAAAGATTATTTAATTTTAGTTTACTCACAAAACGACAGCACGAGTGCTTTTGAGTGTCTGTCGGATTTTTTGATAACCGTTTATTATATAGCCACAAGGAGTGCGCTAATAGTGGGGATATAACGAGCCGACATAACACGAGCCCGATCGACCAATCAACGTCCCGCGTGCGAGAGCGCGAATTAGCGAGCGCGCGAGATAGAGATAAAATAAAAGAAATTCAATATAAATAAATAAATACATCTCAAAGTATAACTGAATAAATAACACAATTAACAAAATATTCTGTAAGTAAGTTCATATAACTCTACCTAATTTATAATTTGGCCTATATCTATCTATAGGCCGTACGTATGTATGTAGATATGAACTATCTATTTTTTTTTTTTTTTTTTTGAAATCTAAGATCATCATTATCTATGTTATCATGTTTATTCACGTTCCAATTGTCAAGTCGAAATGTAAAACATGACACCAAACCTAACATAATATCCTAATTTAATCTATCAGTGCCTTGAGATTCGACTTTTTACTCCGATCCCGAACATCTATTGTGGTGGTGGTATGTATGTTCATAACTTTGATCTAATAGATCAATCAATCGATCGATCGACTCGTGTATGTGCTCATTGCAATGAAACAGAGGCGATATGAACCTTTGAATACATTTGTTAGCCCTGAAAAGGGCTTTTTGATGTGCGTATAACGCGCACAGGCGTATGACGTGAGTCGAAAAGAGGCGACACGTCGTCGTATAATATTTATAGCAACGACAATCGACATCTCCTCTACCATCACGACCACTACCGCGACCGATGTAAGGACGACGACGACGACAATATGGCGCAGTCTTCTTACTTCTTCGAGGCAGCCTTCTTAGCGGCGGGCTTCGCTTTGGGAGCGGCCGCGGCCTTCTTTGGCTTGGGAGCTTTAGGCTTCTTGGTCGGCGGCTTCGCGGTCTTCTTGGCCTTAGGCGCGGCGGCGCTCTTGCCTTTGGCGGGGGTGGAAGGTTTCTTCGCTGCGGGCTTCTTTTTGGCTGCGGCGGCCTTCTTGTCCTTCGTGGCGGCCTTAGGCTTGGCCGGGGACGCGGCGGCCTTCTTCGCCTTAGCGGGCTTAGCTGCGGCGGGCTTCTTAGCGGCGGCTGAAGATTTAGCGCTAGATTTCTTGGCCGCGGCGGGCTTCTTGCCGGCGGATGATGTCTTCGACTCCAGTTTGAACGAGCCGGACGCGCCCTTGCCTTTGGTCTGTATGAGTGCGCCGGATTCGACTGCGCTCTTCAGATATTTTCTGATGAAAGGTGCCAGCTTCTCGGCGTCGACCTTGTACTGGGCGGCGATGTATTTCTTGATAGCCTGCAGGGACGAACCGCTCCTCTCCTTCAACTCCTTTATGGCGCTGTTAACCATCTCGGACGTCTTAGGGTGGGTGGGCTTCGCCTTAGGCTTCTTAGCGCCTGCGGAGGCGGACGCCTTAGGCTTCTTCGCGGGCGTCGCCGGGGCGGGAGCGTCGGCAGCAACTGCGGTATCGGCCATATTTAAAAAAGTAAAATATATGTGTAGTTACAAATTAGTAAATCGCACGAACTGCGCAAAGAGAGAACAGCGGACGCGTGTAAGCGGAGCGCTGCGCTGGCGAGTACTAAACACCGCCGACGGGGGCGCCACCTATTATATATCCTCCGGCTTAACCGTAACGCAGACCCTTATGTCGCGGGACGTTTTCTCGTAATAACACTTCCAACTTTTCACTTACTCGTTTATGATTAAACTAAATTTATAGTGAATTATATTATAATGATTATAATATAATTGCACGTGTATATTCTTTATGAATTGATATATGTATTTTAATAGAAGTTTTAAGATTTGGAACGCCGATAAACGAATGAGGGAACTTTACTTTTGGTATTATAGGTTGCGGACACCTCGGGTCTGTTTAAAAAGTGATTTTTCTTAATTAAAACCACATTTAACACTATTATGTGTCTTCCAGTTAAAAGCGAAGATACCATAGATAGATGTGACACAATAACAAAAGTAGAAAATTATAGTTATAATGTTATTTTGACTTGTTGTCTTCACTGTCGTAAAACAGCCATACCGCGACTTGGATTGCCTACGTTCAGCGGTTTGCTCTCTGCTGGTACCGATGTAAAACGGGATAGGTGTTTTATATTACGTTTATATAATTATTTATGTTCTATAATACATTACGATATTACCATATTCATGAATATTATTATAATTCTGATGGTTAAACTCTCCTCTACGAGGATCATACAGCGCGACACTCGGAGCTTGCGAGCGCATGATGATAGGTAGAATATCGTGTAGGTCGTATTTTATTTAGTTTTTGTTTTTGTTTTTGTTTTAGTAACGTATTATATTATTTATCTGTCTGAATGCGCCTAATATTAAAACAAACGATATAAATTATTTTTGTACAGTATTGCAATACTGTGTGTGTTGTTGTTGGACATAAGAATCTGTTTAGGTTGATATATATTTTATATGTACTTAATTATATTCATCATAGGAACACGCGAAAAGTCTTAGGCTGCTGAGCTGAGTTACTATAATGCTGCTGCTATTAGTTACCTATAATATTAATGTTTTTGGTGAGGTAAAATTCGAGGTGAGTGGGTGAGGGGATGTTGGGTGTCCCTGTCTGTTTTGTGCAATATTTGCGAATCCTTTACCTAATTGGGCAGTTCATCCTGGTCGTCGTTATCAGTAGTAGTAGTAGTAGTAGTAGTAGTAGGTCACAGCCTCACAGGTGTCAGGTGAGAGTGATGTAAAATGTGGTGTGTGCGGTGTTGCATGTGATTGTTTTAAAAAATATATATAATTATGGTGTTATTAGTAATACTAACTAAGAAGAAGTTAGCGAGTGCGTGTCTGTGAGTGAGAAATACATGTTTGCATTTTGAAAACGTGAGTAATAACTATTAACTATGTAGGTACATACTTATATTTATTAATTATTTATGTTTTGGTTAGGGCGATGCTAATCGGGAAGTCGGGAAAAATAAAAGGAAGAAGATGATGATGATGATGATGATGATGATGACGTCGGATGGATGGACCGATTGATGGATGGATGGATGGATGGATGGATGGATGATTCTTGAAGAGATGGAGAGATATCAGAATTTATGCATGCTGTATGTACCTACTGGGAGGTGTGGTAAATAGACACGCGTGTAAAGCTCTAGCTGTGGAGACGTTCAATCGAATCTCTATATATATACTTACTTATGCCTATTTTATATACGAGTACATAGGTATAGTGGGCGGGCAAGGTCTACTTACTTACTAATAATTAAGTATGCTTGGTGCACATTAATAATTGTGACTTACACAATGATGTGCTAGATCGGAATCTAAAGATTTAAAGATATATTTAGCTTGCTCTAGTATCAATATTATTAGCACACATTTGCTTGTAAAAATAACCACATATTCAACAAAAATTAAGTACATATACTTAATTGTTTTAGAGATCCGGGCTGGCTGGCGTCAAACCACCGAAGCGGCGAACGAGGTGGCTGGGGCTGCTGTTACAAGTTAGAAAATTGGACTTGCGGTGCGGGGTAAGTAAGTTATTATACATATTATTAGATAGATAGATCGATTGTCTGTCCGTATGTGTCGCTGCTGAAACTTTGTATTTGCGGTGCATATAGTTAGAATTATTTGCGGCCCTGAAAAGGGCCTTTTTGTATTTGCGTCTGAGGACGCGGCGCGCGCGCCCGCTCGGTCGCGCGCGCGCGCGATACGGTAATACATGCGTCAGTACATATTACACGATGTCGCGCGCGGCGGACCAAGTGCAAGCGGAGCGCTTAACCACCGAAACCGTAGAGGGTGCGGCCCTGACGCTTCAGAGCGTAGACGACGTCCATGGCGGTGACGGTCTTCCTCTTGGCGTGCTCGGTGTAGGTGACCGCGTCACGGATCACGTTCTCGAGGAACACCTTCAGAACACCGCGGGTCTCCTCGTAGATCAGACCGGAGATACGCTTGACGCCACCTCTGCGGGCGAGACGACGGATGGCGGGCTTGGTGATACCCTGGATGTTATCACGGAGCACCTTCCTGTGGCGCTTGGCTCCTCCTTTCCCCAGACCTTTACCTCCCTTACCGCGACCGGTCATTGCGACTTTTAGTTGAGATTATACTTCTCGAACGGAATACACGGAACACGACACACGACTTGCGGCGCGCGTCGACACGAGTGGAATACAGGCGAGGCGCGATCTGTGCGTTATTTATACGCTTTACCCTATTGCGGGGAGACGGGGGACGGGGTTAGAGAGATATCGGAGCATTATTATTTGATTTACTTTTTATTCGTGAAATATAATATAATATTGATAAATAATTTCATATGATACGGTTATTAAAAAAGAAAATTCATAACTTTGGGGATATAAATATGTACTACTTACATGTCATACTATATAAATCTCTAATATTTTTGTAAGCATTCATTCAGTGGTAATAATTTTGTCGATATATACGTCGGTACCTATATAAAATTTGAATTTTCTATCTAAGTATCTAAATTATTATTTCGTATTAACTTAAATTTTAAATTTTACTTGGCGCGTAATTAATATCACGAGTTTAATTCACTTTCCTTCTTTCCATTCTATACTACATACTGCACTACTAAATTCTAGTAGGAAAAATGATTAGGTTCGTCGTTAATAACCTTATTATTTGACTGTAAGTACCTATAGGGTATTTAATGGTGTATCGCGGTTAATCTTATGTATGAATTGAACATATTATATTTACTAATTTGATTAATAATAGTGATCGATCGATTGATTTATCTACGCGTAAGTGTTTGTTCAAAGAAACAATTGTGAATTTTCGAATCATGTGTGGCCCTGAAAAGGGCCTTTTGATATAAGACAGAAGCGTCACGTTCGCATGTCCAGGCGCAAAACGCGTGGTACAAAATAATAGATATAATGTAACCGAATGCGTTCGCGCAGACTGCGCGTTCGGTGATGTAGCTCCGTGCCGATTTTAGCTTGGTGGTGGGTGGTTTTAAGCACGTTCACCGCGGATCCTGCGAGCCAGCTGGATGTCCTTGGGCATGATGGTCACACGCTTGGCGTGGATGGCGCACAGGTTGGTGTCCTCGAAGAGACCGACGAGGTAAGCCTCGCTGGCCTCCTGGAGAGCCATAACGGCAGAGCTCTGGAAGCGCAGGTCGGTCTTGAAGTCCTGAGCGATCTCACGCACCAGACGCTGGAAGGGCAGCTTGCGGATCAGAAGCTCAGTGCTCTTCTGGTAGCGACGGATCTCACGGAGGGCGACCGTGCCGGGCCTGTAACGATGGGGCTTCTTGACGCCCCCGGTGGCCGGCGCGCTCTTGCGGGCCGCCTTGGTGGCGAGCTGTTTACGGGGCGCTTTACCACCGGTGGATTTACGAGCGGTCTGCTTTGTACGGGCCATTGCGAAAAAAATTTACTACGACACGCGTTACTACGTTACGTTAACGAGTCACGAGAGGGAATAAACTTCGCGACTCAGAGCGCCTGCTTTTTATGTGCTCGTCGGAAAGGGACGGAGTTAGTGTGCGTGTGAGCGAGAGGTCTATAAAATTCACATACGCGTCCCCCTCTCCCCTCTTCATTTCTCACCAATACGATTTCTGATTACAATAAATTATTGAAATATTAAAACATATGTATATATAGATTTTTTTTTTTCACTCATACTAATTTTATTGCGTTTTTTTTTTTTTTTTTTTTAGTTAGGTTAGGTTGTAAATAACAATATTTGACCGAGTTAAGTTAGCCTAAGTACAACCTAACCTAGGAGTTAGGTTAGGTCTGGTACTAAATAACAATATTTGACAGAGTTAGGTTAGCCTACCTAACCTAACTCCGCGGAACCTAACCTAACCTAGGAGTTAGATTAGCCTATCTAACCTAACTCCGCGGAACCTAACTTAACTTAACCTAACCCAGGAGTTAGGTTAGCCTACCTAACCTAACTCCGCGGAACCTAACTTAAACTATTAGAGTTAGGTTATGTTAGATCAGCCTACCTAACCTAACTCCGCGGAAAATAACCTAACTCTGTTCAATTCCCTATTGCCTCACGTTACATATATATATGTATCTATTTGTTTAATTTTTTAAATATGTAGGCGTACGTGATTACATGGCCTTACTTAACCACCATCATCACCATAGTGTAAGTAAATAATATTTTTGATCATCGATACTTATCGACCGATTGACACCGTATGCACGGTTAGAAACATCTTATATTATATTCAGAACGTATTTGTGGCCCTGAAAAGGGCCTTTTTGGTTGATGCACAAACCACACTCTCAAAGCGTGTCGTGTCGTCGCAATACGAACTACCTAAACCCATTACACTAAAAGTGTATTGAGAAGACAGACCGCATACGAGGAACGACGTACGCTTACTTGGAGCTGGTGTACTTGGTGACGGCCTTGGTGCCTTCACTGACGGCGTGCTTGGCGAGCTCACCGGGCAGCAAGAGCCTCACGGAGGTCTGCACCTCCCTGCTGGTGATAGTGGACCTCTTGTTGTAGTGAGCGAGGCGGGAGGCCTCGGCGGCGATGCGCTCGAAGATGTCGTTCACGAACGAGTTCATGATCGACATGGCCTTGCTGGAGATACCGGTGTCGGGGTGGACCTGCTTGAGCACCTTGTAGATGTAGATGGCGTAGCTCTCCTTGCGCTTATGCTTCTTCTTTTTCTTGGAGTCCGACTTGGAGATGTTCTTCTGGGCCTTGCCGGATTTCTTGGCGGCCTTACCGCTAGTCTTGGGTGGCATTGCGATATAGTTAGATGCTTACAGTACGAGAGTCGAACTGGAAATATGATATTTTTTTACGGTCGCCCGATCTTTGCTAGCGTAGCGAACGGGAAATAGGGGATTAAAGATCGAGCGTCGAGCCCGCGGTATCTCGACCAATAGCGTTCGTGCATCATTAGCATCGTCCGTAGGCATGGTGGGGAGTGCGAGGGCGTGTTGATATTATGTACTTAAATATTCATCATTATATTATTAATAATAAATAAACAAACAAACATTACCCGCCCGATGTGCTGTGTAATAATAATGAGTTAACCAAAATATATTTGAACCATAACCATAACCATCCGTCATCCATTTTTATATATAACTGTGGGCGGCCAACAATTAGGTATATTAATTAATTATTTATGTAGCTTATTTATTTATTGATTTATAATTGTTGTTACAGAGACACACTGTTGTAGCTGAGCAAGTAATATCTTTGATCCGAGCCATCCACCAACAACAAATAATTAGTGTGTTTTAATCCACTTTTTTAAGTTTTAATTAATCCTCCGAACGACGATTAATTTTATAATATTAATTAATTATGTGATGTGTTTTGCAGACTCTGAACGATAATCATATTATAGTTCAGTACAGTACCTAATACTCTTAACCGTAATTATATAATTCATTCATAAATGTGTAGTATCATATTTTTATTATTGATCGATCTAATGACATCATATAAGTATGCGTTATGCCATGAAACTTATAACGTTTACACAGAATTATATTGTGGCCCTGAAAAGGGCCTTTTGTAACGGTCACTCGGGCGGGAATGTAACAGAGGCCCCGTGCGTGCGATAAATGTACGCGCGAGACAAATGCACACATTCACCAGTCGCCGTGTGTTACCGCTAGAGATGTAGCCTGATGAGAAGTGAGGACACTTAAGCCTTCTTCTCGGTCTTCTTGGGCAGGAGTACGGCCTGAATGTTAGGCAGCACACCACCCTGGGCGATGGTCACACCGGAGAGGAGCTTGTTTAACTCCTCGTCGTTGCGGATCGCCAGCTGGAGATGCCTAGGGATGATCCTGGTCTTCTTGTTGTCGCGAGCGGCGTTGCCTGCCAACTCGAGAACCTCAGCGGCCAGGTATTCCATGACGGCGGCTAGGTACACCGGGGCACCGGCACCGACGCGCTCGGCGTAGTTGCCCTTGCGTAGAAGCCTGTGGATACGGCCGACGGGGAACTGGAGTCCGGCACGGTTAGAACGGGACTTTGCCTTTCCCTTAACCTTGCCACCTTTACCGCGTCCAGACATGTTTAAAGATTATTTAATTTTAGTTTACTCACAAAACGACAGCACGAGTGCTTTTGAGTGTCTGTCGGATTTTTTGATAACCGTTTATTATATAGCCACAAGGAGTGCGCTAATAGTGGGGATATAACGAGCCGACATAACACGAGCCCGATCGACCAATCAACGTCCCGCGTGCGAGAGCGCGAATTAGCGAGCGCGCGAGATAGAGATAAAATAAAAGAAATTCAATATAAATAAATAAATACATCTCAAAGTATAACTGAATAAATAACACAATTAACAAAATATTCTGTAAGTAAGTTCATATAACTCTACCTAATTTATAATTTGGCCTATATCTATCTATAGGCCGTACGTATGTATGTAGATATGAACTATCTATTTTTTTTTTTTTTTTTTTGAAATCTAAGATCATCATTATCTATGTTATCATGTTTATTCACGTTCCAATTGTCAAGTCGAAATGTAAAACATGACACCAAACCTAACATAATATCCTAATTTAATCTATCAGTGCCTTGAGATTCGACTTTTTACTCCGATCCCGAACATCTATTGTGGTGGTGGTATGTATGTTCATAACTTTGATCTAATAGATCAATCAATCGATCGATCGACTCGTGTATGTGCTCATTGCAATGAAACAGAGGCGATATGAACCTTTGAATACATTTGTTAGCCCTGAAAAGGGCTTTTTGATGTGCGTATAACGCGCACAGGCGTATGACGTGAGTCGAAAAGAGGCGACACGTCGTCGTATAATATTTATAGCAACGACAATCGACATCTCCTCTACCATCACGACCACTACCGCGACCGATGTAAGGACGACGACGACGACAATATGGCGCAGTCTTCTTACTTCTTCGAGGCAGCCTTCTTAGCGGCGGGCTTCGCTTTGGGAGCGGCCGCGGCCTTCTTTGGCTTGGGAGCTTTAGGCTTCTTGGTCGGCGGCTTCGCGGTCTTCTTGGCCTTAGGCGCGGCGGCGCTCTTGCCTTTGGCGGGGGTGGAAGGTTTCTTCGCTGCGGGCTTCTTTTTGGCTGCGGCGGCCTTCTTGTCCTTCGTGGCGGCCTTAGGCTTGGCCGGGGACGCGGCGGCCTTCTTCGCCTTAGCGGGCTTAGCTGCGGCGGGCTTCTTAGCGGCGGCTGAAGATTTAGCGCTAGATTTCTTGGCCGCGGCGGGCTTCTTGCCGGCGGATGATGTCTTCGACTCCAGTTTGAACGAGCCGGACGCGCCCTTGCCTTTGGTCTGTATGAGTGCGCCGGATTCGACTGCGCTCTTCAGATATTTTCTGATGAAAGGTGCCAGCTTCTCGGCGTCGACCTTGTACTGGGCGGCGATGTATTTCTTGATAGCCTGCAGGGACGAACCGCTCCTCTCCTTCAACTCCTTTATGGCGCTGTTAACCATCTCGGACGTCTTAGGGTGGGTGGGCTTCGCCTTAGGCTTCTTAGCGCCTGCGGAGGCGGACGCCTTAGGCTTCTTCGCGGGCGTCGCCGGGGCGGGAGCGTCGGCAGCAACTGCGGTATCGGCCATATTTAAAAAAGTAAAATATATGTGTAGTTACAAATTAGTAAATCGCACGAACTGCGCAAAGAGAGAACAGCGGACGCGTGTAAGCGGAGCGCTGCGCTGGCGAGTACTAAACACCGCCGACGGGGGCGCCACCTATTATATATCCTCCGGCTTAACCGTAACGCAGACCCTTATGTCGCGGGACGTTTTCTCGTAATAACACTTCCAACTTTTCACTTACTCGTTTATGATTAAACTAAATTTATAGTGAATTATATTATAATGATTATAATATAATTGCACGTGTATATTCTTTATGAATTGATATATGTATTTTAATAGAAGTTTTAAGATTTGGAACGCCGATAAACGAATGAGGGAACTTTACTTTTGGTATTATAGGTTGCGGACACCTCGGGTCTGTTTAAAAAGTGATTTTTCTTAATTAAAACCACATTTAACACTATTATGTGTCTTCCAGTTAAAAGCGAAGATACCATAGATAGATGTGACACAATAACAAAAGTAGAAAATTATAGTTATAATGTTATTTTGACTTGTTGTCTTCACTGTCGTAAAACAGCCATACCGCGACTTGGATTGCCTACGTTCAGCGGTTTGCTCTCTGCTGGTACCGATGTAAAACGGGATAGGTGTTTTATATTACGTTTATATAATTATTTATGTTCTATAATACATTACGATATTACCATATTCATGAATATTATTATAATTCTGATGGTTAAACTCTCCTCTACGAGGATCATACAGCGCGACACTCGGAGCTTGCGAGCGCATGATGATAGGTAGAATATCGTGTAGGTCGTATTTTATTTAGTTTTTGTTTTTGTTTTTGTTTTAGTAACGTATTATATTATTTATCTGTCTGAATGCGCCTAATATTAAAACAAACGATATAAATTATTTTTGTACAGTATTGCAATACTGTGTGTGTTGTTGTTGGACATAAGAATCTGTTTAGGTTGATATATATTTTATATGTACTTAATTATATTCATCATAGGAACACGCGAAAAGTCTTAGGCTGCTGAGCTGAGTTACTATAATGCTGCTGCTATTAGTTACCTATAATATTAATGTTTTTGGTGAGGTAAAATTCGAGGTGAGTGGGTGAGGGGATGTTGGGTGTCCCTGTCTGTTTTGTGCAATATTTGCGAATCCTTTACCTAATTGGGCAGTTCATCCTGGTCGTCGTTATCAGTAGTAGTAGTAGTAGTAGTAGTAGTAGGTCACAGCCTCACAGGTGTCAGGTGAGAGTGATGTAAAATGTGGTGTGTGCGGTGTTGCATGTGATTGTTTTAAAAAATATATATAATTATGGTGTTATTAGTAATACTAACTAAGAAGAAGTTAGCGAGTGCGTGTCTGTGAGTGAGAAATACATGTTTGCATTTTGAAAACGTGAGTAATAACTATTAACTATGTAGGTACATACTTATATTTATTAATTATTTATGTTTTGGTTAGGGCGATGCTAGTCGGGAAGTCGGGAAAAATAAAAGGAAGAAGATGATGATGATGATGATGATGATGATGACGTCGGATGGATGGACCGATTGATGGATGGATGGATGGATGGATGGATGGATGATTCTTGAAGAGATGGAGAGATATCAGAATTTATGCATGCTGTATGTACCTACTGGGAGGTGTGGTAAATAGACACGCGTGTAAAGCTCTAGCTGTGGAGACGTTCAATCGAATCTCTATATATATACTTACTTATGCCTATTTTATATACGAGTACATAGGTATAGTGGGCGGGCAAGGTCTACTTACTTACTAATAATTAAGTATGCTTGGTGCACATTAATAATTGTGACTTACACAATGATGTGCTAGATCGGAATCTAAAGATTTAAAGATATATTTAGCTTGCTCTAGTATCAATATTATTAGCACACATTTGCTTGTAAAAATAACCACATATTCAACAAAAATTAAGTACATATACTTAATTGTTTTAGAGATCCGGGCTGGCTGGCGTCAAACCACCGAAGCGGCGAACGAGGTGGCTGGGGCTGCTGTTACAAGTTAGAAAATTGGACTTGCGGTGCGGGGTAAGTAAGTTATTATACATATTATTAGATAGATAGATCGATTGTCTGTCCGTATGTGTCGCTGCTGAAACTTTGTATTTGCGGTGCATATAGTTAGAATTATTTGCGGCCCTGAAAAGGGCCTTTTTGTATTTGCGTCTGAGGACGCGGCGCGCGCGCCCGCTCGGTCGCGCGCGCGCGCGATACGGTAATACATGCGTCAGTACATATTACACGATGTCGCGCGCGGCGGACCAAGTGCAAGCGGAGCGCTTAACCACCGAAACCGTAGAGGGTGCGGCCCTGACGCTTCAGAGCGTAGACGACGTCCATGGCGGTGACGGTCTTCCTCTTGGCGTGCTCGGTGTAGGTGACCGCGTCACGGATCACGTTCTCGAGGAACACCTTCAGAACACCGCGGGTCTCCTCGTAGATCAGACCGGAGATACGCTTGACGCCACCTCTGCGGGCGAGACGACGGATGGCGGGCTTGGTGATACCCTGGATGTTATCACGGAGCACCTTCCTGTGGCGCTTGGCTCCTCCTTTCCCCAGACCTTTACCTCCCTTACCGCGACCGGTCATTGCGACTTTTAGTTGAGATTATACTTCTCGAACGGAATACACGGAACACGACACACGACTTGCGGCGCGCGTCGACACGAGTGGAATACAGGCGAGGCGCGATCTGTGCGTTATTTATACGCTTTACCCTATTGCGGGGAGACGGGGGACGGGGTTAGAGAGATATCGGAGCATTATTATTTGATTTACTTTTTATTCGTGAAATATAATATAATATTGATAAATAATTTCATATGATACGGTTATTAAAAAAGAAAATTCATAACTTTGGGGATATAAATATGTACTACTTACATGTCATACTATATAAATCTCTAATATTTTTGTAAGCATTCATTCAGTGGTAATAATTTTGTCGATATATACGTCGGTACCTATATAAAATTTGAATTTTCTATCTAAGTATCTAAATTATTATTTCGTATTAACTTAAATTTTAAATTTTACTTGGCGCGTAATTAATATCACGAGTTTAATTCACTTTCCTTCTTTCCATTCTATACTACATACTGCACTACTAAATTCTAGTAGGAAAAATGATTAGGTTCGTCGTTAATAACCTTATTATTTGACTGTAAGTACCTATAGGGTATTTAATGGTGTATCGCGGTTAATCTTATGTATGAATTGAACATATTATATTTACTAATTTGATTAATAATAGTGATCGATCGATTGATTTATCTACGCGTAAGTGTTTGTTCAAAGAAACAATTGTGAATTTTCGAATCATGTGTGGCCCTGAAAAGGGCCTTTTGATATAAGACAGAAGCGTCACGTTCGCATGTCCAGGCGCAAAACGCGTGGTACAAAATAATAGATATAATGTAACCGAATGCGTTCGCGCAGACTGCGCGTTCGGTGATGTAGCTCCGTGCCGATTTTAGCTTGGTGGTGGGTGGTTTTAAGCACGTTCACCGCGGATCCTGCGAGCCAGCTGGATGTCCTTGGGCATGATGGTCACACGCTTGGCGTGGATGGCGCACAGGTTGGTGTCCTCGAAGAGACCGACGAGGTAAGCCTCGCTGGCCTCCTGGAGAGCCATAACGGCAGAGCTCTGGAAGCGCAGGTCGGTCTTGAAGTCCTGAGCGATCTCACGCACCAGACGCTGGAAGGGCAGCTTGCGGATCAGAAGCTCAGTGCTCTTCTGGTAGCGACGGATCTCACGGAGGGCGACCGTGCCGGGCCTGTAACGATGGGGCTTCTTGACGCCCCCGGTGGCCGGCGCGCTCTTGCGGGCCGCCTTGGTGGCGAGCTGTTTACGGGGCGCTTTACCACCGGTGGATTTACGAGCGGTCTGCTTTGTACGGGCCATTGCGAAAAAAATTTACTACGACACGCGTTACTACGTTACGTTAACGAGTCACGAGAGGGAATAAACTTCGCGACTCAGAGCGCCTGCTTTTTATGTGCTCGTCGGAAAGGGACGGAGTTAGTGTGCGTGTGAGCGAGAGGTCTATAAAATTCACATACGCGTCCCCCTCTCCCCTCTTCATTTCTCACCAATACGATTTCTGATTACAATAAATTATTGAAATATTAAAACATATGTATATATAGATTTTTTTTTTTCACTCATACTAATTTTATTGCGTTTTTTTTTTTTTTTTTTTTAGTTAGGTTAGGTTGTAAATAACAATATTTGACCGAGTTAAGTTAGCCTAAGTACAACCTAACCTAGGAGTTAGGTTAGGTCTGGTACTAAATAACAATATTTGACAGAGTTAGGTTAGCCTACCTAACCTAACTCCGCGGAACCTAACCTAACCTAGGAGTTAGATTAGCCTATCTAACCTAACTCCGCGGAACCTAACTTAACTTAACCTAACCCAGGAGTTAGGTTAGCCTACCTAACCTAACTCCGCGGAACCTAACTTAAACTATTAGAGTTAGGTTATGTTAGATCAGCCTACCTAACCTAACTCCGCGGAAAATAACCTAACTCTGTTCAATTCCCTATTGCCTCACGTTACATATATATATGTATCTATTTGTTTAATTTTTTAAATATGTAGGCGTACGTGATTACATGGCCTTACTTAACCACCATCATCACCATAGTGTAAGTAAATAATATTTTTGATCATCGATACTTATCGACCGATTGACACCGTATGCACGGTTAGAAACATCTTATATTATATTCAGAACGTATTTGTGGCCCTGAAAAGGGCCTTTTTGGTTGATGCACAAACCACACTCTCAAAGCGTGTCGTGTCGTCGCAATACGAACTACCTAAACCCATTACACTAAAAGTGTATTGAGAAGACAGACCGCATACGAGGAACGACGTACGCTTACTTGGAGCTGGTGTACTTGGTGACGGCCTTGGTGCCTTCACTGACGGCGTGCTTGGCGAGCTCACCGGGCAGCAAGAGCCTCACGGAGGTCTGCACCTCCCTGCTGGTGATAGTGGACCTCTTGTTGTAGTGAGCGAGGCGGGAGGCCTCGGCGGCGATGCGCTCGAAGATGTCGTTCACGAACGAGTTCATGATCGACATGGCCTTGCTGGAGATACCGGTGTCGGGGTGGACCTGCTTGAGCACCTTGTAGATGTAGATGGCGTAGCTCTCCTTGCGCTTATGCTTCTTCTTTTTCTTGGAGTCCGACTTGGAGATGTTCTTCTGGGCCTTGCCGGATTTCTTGGCGGCCTTACCGCTAGTCTTGGGTGGCATTGCGATATAGTTAGATGCTTACAGTACGAGAGTCGAACTGGAAATATGATATTTTTTTACGGTCGCCCGATCTTTGCTAGCGTAGCGAACGGGAAATAGGGGATTAAAGATCGAGCGTCGAGCCCGCGGTATCTCGACCAATAGCGTTCGTGCATCATTAGCATCGTCCGTAGGCATGGTGGGGAGTGCGAGGGCGTGTTGATATTATGTACTTAAATATTCATCATTATATTATTAATAATAAATAAACAAACAAACATTACCCGCCCGATGTGCTGTGTAATAATAATGAGTTAACCAAAATATATTTGAACCATAACCATAACCATCCGTCATCCATTTTTATATATAACTGTGGGCGGCCAACAATTAGGTATATTAATTAATTATTTATGTAGCTTATTTATTTATTGATTTATAATTGTTGTTACAGAGACACACTGTTGTAGCTGAGCAAGTAATATCTTTGATCCGAGCCATCCACCAACAACAAATAATTAGTGTGTTTTAATCCACTTTTTTAAGTTTTAATTAATCCTCCGAACGACGATTAATTTTATAATATTAATTAATTATGTGATGTGTTTTGCAGACTCTGAACGATAATCATATTATAGTTCAGTACAGTACCTAATACTCTTAACCGTAATTATATAATTCATTCATAAATGTGTAGTATCATATTTTTATTATTGATCGATCTAATGACATCATATAAGTATGCGTTATGCCATGAAACTTATAACGTTTACACAGAATTATATTGTGGCCCTGAAAAGGGCCTTTTGTAACGGTCACTCGGGCGGGAATGTAACAGAGGCCCCGTGCGTGCGATAAATGTACGCGCGAGACAAATGCACACATTCACCAGTCGCCGTGTGTTACCGCTAGAGATGTAGCCTGATGAGAAGTGAGGACACTTAAGCCTTCTTCTCGGTCTTCTTGGGCAGGAGTACGGCCTGAATGTTAGGCAGCACACCACCCTGGGCGATGGTCACACCGGAGAGGAGCTTGTTTAACTCCTCGTCGTTGCGGATCGCCAGCTGGAGATGCCTAGGGATGATCCTGGTCTTCTTGTTGTCGCGAGCGGCGTTGCCTGCCAACTCGAGAACCTCAGCGGCCAGGTATTCCATGACGGCGGCTAGGTACACCGGGGCACCGGCACCGACGCGCTCGGCGTAGTTGCCCTTGCGTAGAAGCCTGTGGATACGGCCGACGGGGAACTGGAGTCCGGCACGGTTAGAACGGGACTTTGCCTTTCCCTTAACCTTGCCACCTTTACCGCGTCCAGACATGTTTAAAGATTATTTAATTTTAGTTTACTCACAAAACGACAGCACGAGTGCTTTTGAGTGTCTGTCGGATTTTTTTTTTTTTTTTTTTTTGAGGTTTATTAATGGAATTTAGAGACTGGACCTCTATCTTATCCATAAGATTGACGCCGGGATGTCCCGGAGGGACATCCCGGGGGAAAAGAAAGGATGCCTGTGTCCTGAAGGGACCCAGGTCTTAGCCTCTTGTGAGGGTGTTGAGTGTGGTCAGTCGGTTGGTATAGTCAAATTGGTTATATGTCAATAAGTTGTCTGTTTTGTTTTGTCAAACGGGGGGAGAGCGAGTTGATGATATACACATAGAGTAAGGTAGAATTTGTTAATCAGCTAAGTGTTGGCCAGCGCGACCGCCCCTGCAGCCATTTCTTGTGACGTAGATACCTGCAAAGCAAGGGTTAGGGGTGCACCCACTCTCGAGTTTGATTTTAATCTGTTATGTAATGTAAGTATGTGCTCTATTGCGGTTGTGGCGTCAATGTCTGTCAGGTTAGTCAAGTCTATTTTATGTATGCAGTCGGGTGGGAATGTTTCTTTGCGGGGGGGGTCTTCCGTTAGTCTGATCGTTATGTTGTCATCTGGATCTGTAAGAACATGTTTCGGTCTACGCTTGCCCCTTTTAGGGTTTGGTGAGGGGGTATAGGAAACAGTGGAAACTATTAATGGATTCGAGTGGTGGGGGGCTTTGTCAAAGTACCTCCTTGAGGCGTATTGGAAAAAGTTTTGGATTGACTGTAGGTTCAGGTCGTGATGAAGGTCTTCGTTTCTGATATACCAGGCCGCACCGACTGCCCTTCTGAGGAACCGGTTTTGTATTATTTGAAATGACTTAAGTTTGTTTTTTGATGCGTGGGCGAAGACAACGCAAGCATAGGAGAGGATGGGTCTAATGCACATTTTATACAGCATTATTTTCCCCCTAATGCTCATGTTGCTATTACTATTGATGAGAGGATTTAAACGGCCCATAATAAAAGCTGCCCTGTCCCTTACTATTTTGATATGTTTGTTAAAGTTTAGGCGGGTATCCAAGGTTACTCCCAGGTACTTGGCATGCTCACTCCACTCTATATATTTATTGAAAAGTTTAATTTTGTCGTAACTGTCCTGTGTTTGCTGTAGTCCCCCTCTTTTTCTAGTAAAAAGGATGGCTACGCTTTTTTCCGGGTTAACCTCTATTCTCCAACGGTCGAACCATTCCCCTAGGGAGTCGGCCGCTCGCTGGAGAAGAGAGGTCAACATATTTGGAGAGCGGGATGAGGCATAGAACGCTGTGTCATCAGCAAAAAGTGCGTAATGGACATCATGAACTTTGGGTAGGTCATTGACGTACAGGGAGAACAGTGTTGGCGACAAGACTGAGCCCTGAGGCACGCCAGCCCTCACCGGGTGGAAAGTGGAGAGCGTCCCCTCCACTCTGTAGCCAAAGCTTCGACCGGTTAAAAAGTCATTTATGATGTGGATGAGACGTATTGGCACACCTAGTTTGTTTAGCTTGAAAATCAAGCCGGTGTGCCAAACTTTATCAAAAGCTTTGGCCACATCAAGGAAGACCGCTCCCGTTGGTACGGGTCTCCTCCTCTCCGTCAACCGGTAAAGGATGTGTTCCGTGATTCTATGGACTTGATGTACACACGAGTGGTCCGCCCTGAACCCAAACTGTTCCCCCTGCAAGAGGTCCTTTTCGTTTATGTGTTGGTGAATCCTATTTAGGACACAGCGTTCGTAGATTTTGCCCATGATGTTAAGGAGGCTAATAGGTCTATAACTAGTGGGAATGTTACTCGGTTTCCCTGGCTTTGGGATGCCAATGACGACCGCCACTTTCCATGCTGATGGAAAGTGGCCGCCTTCAAGCGCTGCATTATAAATTTTCAAAAGTATGTGTATTATTGAGTCTGGGAGAAGTTTGTAAAATCTATTGGGTATTCCGTCTAGTCCAGGAGCTTTCAGTGGTTTTAATTTACTTATTATTCTTTTGAGTTCAGTAAAGGTGATCTGCTGGAGTGGTGGGTCTACTGGTGGGTCTAAAAGGAGCTCCTCCACCTCCTCCTCTATTAAGGGGATATGATCTGGATCATTTGGTTCCCTGCCGGGAGAGCACTGGTCCTCTAGACTGGCGGCTAGGCATTCGGCCTTTTCTGTGTCCGTAAAAGCCGGTATTTGTGTGTCGGGGCGAACAAGTGGGGGCATTAACACTGTCGTGTCAGCTTTGAGAGATCTGGCCAGTTGCCAATAGGCTTTGTGCCCTGGCCTGATCTCCTCAAGCATGCCATTCCACTTGTCCTCTCTGTGCACTTTTAATTTTTCTTTAATTTGCCTTTGTAGTCTATTGATTGAGTTTTTGCTCTCCCGAGAGGGAAAAAGAGCGTAATCCTTTAAGACATCATTTTTCCTGTTAATTAGATCGTTAATTTCATGGGGGAGCTGCCATCGCCTATCATCATCAGCCGGAACTGACCTGGTACAGCTGTTTATGACCATTTGGAAGCCTTTGGTTATATCATCAACTGCTTTTTCCAATAGGGCTTTTGATGATAGGTTTGTATTAATTAACTTTAAAAGCGAACTGTCCTCCCTGGCCAGCTCCACCCCCACGTTTACCCAATTCACCACTTTCTTTGTGGTGTCCGGATCCGTTGGGGGGGGACCCAGCCTGAGAATGACAGGCCTGTGATCTGAGTTTAGGATATGAGCCACCTCTATTGATCTCATTTTTAAAGTAACTTTTTTCATTAGCGCTATGTCTAGGATGTCGGGAAGGAAATCGTCCTGGTCCGGGTAATGGGTAGGCTCGAGGGGGGATAGTATGTCAATCGGCGGGTCTGATTTCAATAGGTACTGACATAACAGCCTGCCATTACCATTGTTCAGCCTACAGTTCCATTGAACGTGCTTGGCATTGAGGTCACCGGCCACTATGACCGACTCATCCATGCCAAACACGGTCTCCAGGTCCTGCAGGCTGATACTTTTGGAGGCAGGCTGGTATGCTGAGACTAATGTGATTGGGTTATGACCTGTGAATGCAATTTTACAAGCAGAAATCTCCAGGTTTGATAAGGTAGGAGGGGGTATGGTCGAACAATGTAATTCTTTTTTGTAATAAATTAGGGTACCACCTTTCATTTGACCTAATCTATCATTTCTAATTAGTTTATAATTTGCAATTTTTGGGCATCTGTGATTGGGCTTTAGGAAAGTCTCCTGGACCAAGAGAACGTCCAATTGTAACGATTTCATGGCACTAGCTAATTCTTCCTTTTTACCTTGAATGCCATTAATGTTATAAAAACCTATATTGATTGATTTTGGTTTACATCTACTAGCGGGCGTGCAATCCATTAACGCTATTTTTACATAAGTTTTTAATGTTTGAGAGTAACTTTGCATGTTGTGCCATGGCTATTAATTGTTGTGCAGTTGAATTTGCGTTCCTTATTTTAGAGGCCAGTAAGCAGACCTCGTCTATGTCTAAGGTGTTTGCCATATCCATAACTAATTGTAGGTCCGCTTCAGGGTTACCATATGAGTGAGGAGTGAGGGAGAGGTGAGGTTGTTGCGGTGGCGGGACAACTGAACGCCTTTTATTGTAATTTGCGGACAGGTGCGGCTCACGGTGTTGAGGCTCAGAGGTTGGTGGGGGGGAAGGTTTGAGTTGTGAGGGAGGGGGGGAGGGGCTCATTTGATATGTGTGAGGGGTCTGGGTTTGGTGTTGGTTGGCATTACTCGTAGTTTGTTGCCAGGGTTGGGGGCGGGAGGGGGGGGGGTTCCTACCCCATGTGAAGTTTGAATTTTGTTTCACTTTGGATTTTTGTTGGGGTGGATTTTGTTGAGATTGGAATAGAACTTGTGTGGATAGGTTGCGTGGGGTAGGTAAGGTAGGGAAGGTGACCCTAGCATCTACTGACTCAGCCTGAGAGAGGTCAAAGTTAGGCTGGTTTGTTGATGGCATCTGCTGGTTATGGGGGTTATTATAATTAACCCTTTTGCGGCGGGGTCTGACATTTTTTGGAGGTGGGGCTGCCGGGCAAATTGAAGCATTTGCAGAATGACTACCTCCGCACAACACGCATGTGGTTACAAATTTACCTGTTACAGGGTCAGGCTGTCTGTCGCAGTTTACTGTGAGATGGTTACCTGGGCATTTGACACACCTTGGTGGCATTTGGCAATATTTGGCGGTGTGGCCATAACGCTGGCATTTTTGGCACTGGGCCACTCTGTTGCTCTTGTGAGGCGGTTCTATTTTGAGCCCACTAAGGCCACATACATGTTGTATGTCAAATATTTTTTTCCCTTTTTTTGTTAGGTCTAGCACAACCTTAACTGCGTTAAAAGGTTCGCGTTTGTCTTTAGGTCCTTTTAACATTCTGGTAACTTCTAGTACCGGGAGGTCTTTGCTGATGAGGTCATTTTTAATGTCATCAGTTTCGATGCTCACTGGCAAACCGAGGATAACCACCCTCAGCTTCCTCTGCTTGCCAGTAGGGTGGGAGTGGAATCCGTCCTTTAGTAGTTTACGCCAGCCTCTGTATTGATCTGGGGTCTGGGTGTCTATATATAGTATAGGTTCTTTGGTATATTTGCTTATACCTACATGTGACCTTAGGAACCCTAGTTTTTTAATATTAGCTTGTTTTGAGAGAGTTGCCCATCTGTTAGGGTCGTAAACTACTAAAGAAGGGGGGGATCTGGGCTTCTTTTTGGGCTGGTCCTCATCCTCATCTTCTTCTGTATAATTGTCATAGTCATCGTCCTCAGCAAGTGAGTCGTTGTCCTCGTCGTCATATACCAACTCCATCTCTTGTGTGTTTTGCGAGTGAGATTGTGAGTGGTGGTTTGGGGATTGAGTGGGTATTTGGGCTGGTAACGCGTGGCGGTTAAGTTGGGAATCGTCATTATTACGGTCTGGTCGTGTTTGGGGCCATTCGCCTTGAGGTAGGTGAGAAAACCGATTTTGCGAAATTGGAATGTTTGTATGGGGCTGTATGGTGGGAGGGGGGGGAGTCTTGACTGACGACTTTTTCCTCCTATTTTTCCTTGATTTGGTCGTCTCATATTCATACTCAGATTGAACTGAGGTGTAATCCCTATCAGAGTTGCTGTCTGTGTCGTATAACTGGTCTCTGGTAATATGTTCGTTTGAACAGCTGATTATATTTGTGTTGGTTATTATTTTATAAATTTCCTCCGTTTGGGGGGATCGGGATCTCGGACGAGGGGTGTGCCCTTCGTCTTGGGGGGGGGAATTCACCCTATAGGGGTGTATTCTGGAGGACGCGCTGCCGCGGCTCGGCGTGAGCGAGTGCGAGCGAGCTCGGTGCCCGCCGCGGGAACGCGCCTCAATGTCACGTCGTCTATGGTCAGTATTTGTGTAACGTTCCGTCGTAGTTTGAGAGTTATTAGTGGGTGCAACCCTACCTTTGGTATTTGCTGTGACGTCGTTTCTGGTGCTGGCATCTGGTAGCAGGGGCTGCCGCCCCTGTGGGGCCGTTGAGGACTGATGGGGGGCCTCCGCGTGCTGATGGGGGGCCGCCGCGGCAGGTGGTTTGGAGGAGTCCTCACCAGCGGCCGCCTGGTTTTTTGACTGATGGTCCCTCCACTGTTCGATCAAGTGAGGGTAATAGAATCTAATGAAATCTTCGAAAGAGGGCATTTTGGGGGATTTTTAAGGAGTCTCTGTCTCTAATATATTTTTTTTTTCACGCACGGCAAGGTGGCACTTGGCACTGGAAAGAGTCACTGTCTCAGGTGGTTTTTATAATAGCACTGCAATCCTTTATGACACACACAGGCACACGGAGCAATGCTCGACGTGGCAGGGCGTAAGAGAACCAGCACGCGGAGCCAGGCTCGACGCGGCGGTAAGCGAGCGGTATTTCGGTAATTACGTCAGTGAACGCGTGCGCTCGGCGCGGCGTCCGGAGCGGGAATCCTCTCTCTCTTTTTTTTCTGTCGGATTTTTTGATAACCGTTTATTATATAGCCACAAGGAGTGCGCTAATAGTGGGGATATAACGAGCCGACATAACACGAGCCCGATCGACCAATCAACGTCCCGCGTGCGAGAGCGCGAATTAGCGAGCGCGCGAGATAGAGATAAAATAAAAGAAATTCAATATAAATAAATAAATACATCTCAAAGTATAACTGAATAAATAACACAATTAACAAAATATTCTGTAAGTAAGTTCATATAACTCTACCTAATTTATAATTTGGCCTATATCTATCTATAGGCCGTACGTATGTATGTAGATATGAACTATCTATTTTTTTTTTTTTTTTTTTTTGAAATCTAAGATCATCATTATCTATGTTATCATGTTTATTCACGTTCCAATTGTCAAGTCGAAATGTAAAACATGACACCAAACCTAACATAATATCCTAATTTAATCTATCAGTGCCTTGAGATTCGACTTTTTACTCCGATCCCGAACATCTATTGTGGTGGTGGTATGTATGTTCATAACTTTGATCTAATAGATCAATCAATCGATCGATCGACTCGTGTATGTGCTCATTGCAATGAAACAGAGGCGATATGAACCTTTGAATACATTTGTTAGCCCTGAAAAGGGCTTTTTGATGTGCGTATAACGCGCACAGGCGTATGACGTGAGTCGAAAAGAGGCGACACGTCGTCGTATAATATTTATAGCAACGACAATCGACATCTCCTCTACCATCACGACCACTACCGCGACCGATGTAAGGACGACGACGACGACAATATGGCGCAGTCTTCTTACTTCTTCGAGGCAGCCTTCTTAGCGGCGGGCTTCGCTTTGGGAGCGGCCGCGGCCTTCTTTGGCTTGGGAGCTTTAGGCTTCTTGGTCGGCGGCTTCGCGGTCTTCTTGGCCTTAGGCGCGGCGGCGCTCTTGCCTTTGGCGGGGGTGGAAGGTTTCTTCGCTGCGGGCTTCTTTTTGGCTGCGGCGGCCTTCTTGTCCTTCGTGGCGGCCTTAGGCTTGGCCGGGGACGCGGCGGCCTTCTTCGCCTTAGCGGGCTTAGCTGCGGCGGGCTTCTTAGCGGCGGCTGAAGATTTAGCGCTAGATTTCTTGGCCGCGGCGGGCTTCTTGCCGGCGGATGATGTCTTCGACTCCAGTTTGAACGAGCCGGACGCGCCCTTGCCTTTGGTCTGTATGAGTGCGCCGGATTCGACTGCGCTCTTCAGATATTTTCTGATGAAAGGTGCCAGCTTCTCGGCGTCGACCTTGTACTGGGCGGCGATGTATTTCTTGATAGCCTGCAGGGACGAACCGCTCCTCTCCTTCAACTCCTTTATGGCGCTGTTAACCATCTCGGACGTCTTAGGGTGGGTGGGCTTCGCCTTAGGCTTCTTAGCGCCTGCGGAGGCGGACGCCTTAGGCTTCTTCGCGGGCGTCGCCGGGGCGGGAGCGTCGGCAGCAACTGCGGTATCGGCCATATTTAAAAAAGTAAAATATATGTGTAGTTACAAATTAGTAAATCGCACGAACTGCGCAAAGAGAGAACAGCGGACGCGTGTAAGCGGAGCGCTGCGCTGGCGAGTACTAAACACCGCCGACGGGGGCGCCACCTATTATATATCCTCCGGCTTAACCGTAACGCAGACCCTTATGTCGCGGGACGTTTTCTCGTAATAACACTTCCAACTTTTCACTTACTCGTTTATGATTAAACTAAATTTATAGTGAATTATATTATAATGATTATAATATAATTGCACGTGTATATTCTTTATGAATTGATATATGTATTTTAATAGAAGTTTTAAGATTTGGAACGCCGATAAACGAATGAGGGAACTTTACTTTTGGTATTATAGGTTGCGGACACCTCGGGTCTGTTTAAAAAGTGATTTTTCTTAATTAAAACCACATTTAACACTATTATGTGTCTTCCAGTTAAAAGCGAAGATACCATAGATAGATGTGACACAATAACAAAAGTAGAAAATTATAGTTATAATGTTATTTTGACTTGTTGTCTTCACTGTCGTAAAACAGCCATACCGCGACTTGGATTGCCTACGTTCAGCGGTTTGCTCTCTGCTGGTACCGATGTAAAACGGGATAGGTGTTTTATATTACGTTTATATAATTATTTATGTTCTATAATACATTACGATATTACCATATTCATGAATATTATTATAATTCTGATGGTTAAACTCTCCTCTACGAGGATCATACAGCGCGACACTCGGAGCTTGCGAGCGCATGATGATAGGTAGAATATCGTGTAGGTCGTATTTTATTTAGTTTTTGTTTTTGTTTTTGTTTTAGTAACGTATTATATTATTTATCTGTCTGAATGCGCCTAATATTAAAACAAACGATATAAATTATTTTTGTACAGTATTGCAATACTGTGTGTGTTGTTGTTGGACATAAGAATCTGTTTAGGTTGATATATATTTTATATGTACTTAATTATATTCATCATAGGAACACGCGAAAAGTCTTAGGCTGCTGAGCTGAGTTACTATAATGCTGCTGCTATTAGTTACCTATAATATTAATGTTTTTGGTGAGGTAAAATTCGAGGTGAGTGGGTGAGGGGATGTTGGGTGTCCCTGTCTGTTTTGTGCAATATTTGCGAATCCTTTACCTAATTGGGCAGTTCATCCTGGTCGTCGTTATCAGTAGTAGTAGTAGTAGTAGTAGTAGTAGGTCACAGCCTCACAGGTGTCAGGTGAGAGTGATGTAAAATGTGGTGTGTGCGGTGTTGCATGTGATTGTTTTAAAAAATATATATAATTATGGTGTTATTAGTAATACTAACTAAGAAGAAGTTAGCGAGTGCGTGTCTGTGAGTGAGAAATACATGTTTGCATTTTGAAAACGTGAGTAATAACTATTAACTATGTAGGTACATACTTATATTTATTAATTATTTATGTTTTGGTTAGGGCGATGCTAGTCGGGAAGTCGGGAAAAATAAAAGGAAGAAGATGATGATGATGATGATGATGATGATGACGTCGGATGGATGGACCGATTGATGGATGGATGGATGGATGGATGGATGGATGGATGGATGGATGGATGATTCTTGAAGAGATGGAGAGATATCAGAATTTATGCATGCTGTATGTACCTACTGGGAGGTGTGGTAAATAGACACGCGTGTAAAGCTCTAGCTGTGGAGACGTTCAATCGAATCTCTATATATATACTTACTTATGCCTATTTTATATACGAGTACATAGGTATAGTGGGCGGTAGTGGGCGGGCAAGGTCTACTTACTTACTAATAATTAAGTATGCTTGGTGCACATTAATAATTGTGACTTACACAATGATGTGCTAGATCGGAATCTAAAGATTTAAAGATATATTTAGCTTGCTCTAGTATCAATATTATTAGCACACATTTGCTTGTAAAAATAACCACATATTCAACAAAAATTAAGTACATATACTTAATTGTTTTAGAGATCCGGGCTGGCTGGCGTCAAACCACCGAAGCGGCGAACGAGGTGGCTGGGGCTGCTGTTACAAGTTAGAAAATTGGACTTGCGGTGCGGGGTAAGTAAGTTATTATACATATTATTAGATAGATAGATCGATTGTCTGTCCGTATGTGTCGCTGCTGAAACTTTGTATTTGCGGTGCATATAGTTAGAATTATTTGCGGCCCTGAAAAGGGCCTTTTTGTATTTGCGTCTGAGGACGCGGCGCGCGCGCCCGCTCGGTCGCGCGCGCGCGCGATACGGTAATACATGCGTCAGTACATATTACACGATGTCGCGCGCGGCGGACCAAGTGCAAGCGGAGCGCTTAACCACCGAAACCGTAGAGGGTGCGGCCCTGACGCTTCAGAGCGTAGACGACGTCCATGGCGGTGACGGTCTTCCTCTTGGCGTGCTCGGTGTAGGTGACCGCGTCACGGATCACGTTCTCGAGGAACACCTTCAGAACACCGCGGGTCTCCTCGTAGATCAGACCGGAGATACGCTTGACGCCACCTCTGCGGGCGAGACGACGGATGGCGGGCTTGGTGATACCCTGGATGTTATCACGGAGCACCTTCCTGTGGCGCTTGGCTCCTCCTTTCCCCAGACCTTTACCTCCCTTACCGCGACCGGTCATTGCGACTTTTAGTTGAGATTATACTTCTCGAACGGAATACACGGAACACGACACACGACTTGCGGCGCGCGTCGACACGAGTGGAATACAGGCGAGGCGCGATCTGTGCGTTATTTATACGCTTTACCCTATTGCGGGGAGACGGGGGACGGGGTTAGAGAGATATCGGAGCATTATTATTTGATTTACTTTTTATTCGTGAAATATAATATAATATTGATAAATAATTTCATATGATACGGTTATTAAAAAAGAAAATTCATAACTTTGGGGATATAAATATGTACTACTTACATGTCATACTATATAAATCTCTAATATTTTTGTAAGCATTCATTCAGTGGTAATAATTTTGTCGATATATACGTCGGTACCTATATAAAATTTGAATTTTCTATCTAAGTATCTAAATTATTATTTCGTATTAACTTAAATTTTAAATTTTACTTGGCGCGTAATTAATATCACGAGTTTAATTCACTTTCCTTCTTTCCATTCTATACTACATACTGCACTACTAAATTCTAGTAGGAAAAATGATTAGGTTCGTCGTTAATAACCTTATTATTTGACTGTAAGTACCTATAGGGTATTTAATGGTGTATCGCGGTTAATCTTATGTATGAATTGAACATATTATATTTACTAATTTGATTAATAATAGTGATCGATCGATTGATTTATCTACGCGTAAGTGTTTGTTCAAAGAAACAATTGTGAATTTTCGAATCATGTGTGGCCCTGAAAAGGGCCTTTTGATATAAGACAGAAGCGTCACGTTCGCATGTCCAGGCGCAAAACGCGTGGTACAAAATAATAGATATAATGTAACCGAATGCGTTCGCGCAGACTGCGCGTTCGGTGATGTAGCTCCGTGCCGATTTTAGCTTGGTGGTGGGTGGTTTTAAGCACGTTCACCGCGGATCCTGCGAGCCAGCTGGATGTCCTTGGGCATGATGGTCACACGCTTGGCGTGGATGGCGCACAGGTTGGTGTCCTCGAAGAGACCGACGAGGTAAGCCTCGCTGGCCTCCTGGAGAGCCATAACGGCAGAGCTCTGGAAGCGCAGGTCGGTCTTGAAGTCCTGAGCGATCTCACGCACCAGACGCTGGAAGGGCAGCTTGCGGATCAGAAGCTCAGTGCTCTTCTGGTAGCGACGGATCTCACGGAGGGCGACCGTGCCGGGCCTGTAACGATGGGGCTTCTTGACGCCCCCGGTGGCCGGCGCGCTCTTGCGGGCCGCCTTGGTGGCGAGCTGTTTACGGGGCGCTTTACCACCGGTGGATTTACGAGCGGTCTGCTTTGTACGGGCCATTGCGAAAAAAATTTACTACGACACGCGTTACTACGTTACGTTAACGAGTCACGAGAGGGAATAAACTTCGCGACTCAGAGCGCCTGCTTTTTATGTGCTCGTCGGAAAGGGACGGAGTTAGTGTGCGTGTGAGCGAGAGGTCTATAAAATTCACATACGCGTCCCCCTCTCCCCTCTTCATTTCTCACCAATACGATTTCTGATTACAATAAATTATTGAAATATTAAAACATATGTATATATAGATTTTTTTTTTTCACTCATACTAATTTTATTGCGTTTTTTTTTTTTTTTTTTTTAGTTAGGTTAGGTTGTAAATAACAATATTTGACCGAGTTAAGTTAGCCTAAGTACAACCTAACCTAGGAGTTAGGTTAGGTCTGGTACTAAATAACAATATTTGACAGAGTTAGGTTAGCCTACCTAACCTAACTCCGCGGAACCTAACCTAACCTAGGAGTTAGATTAGCCTATCTAACCTAACTCCGCGGAACCTAACTTAACTTAACCTAACCCAGGAGTTAGGTTAGCCTACCTAACCTAACTCCGCGGAACCTAACTTAAACTATTAGAGTTAGGTTATGTTAGATCAGCCTACCTAACCTAACTCCGCGGAAAATAACCTAACTCTGTTCAATTCCCTATTGCCTCACGTTACATATATATATGTATCTATTTGTTTAATTTTTTAAATATGTAGGCGTACGTGATTACATGGCCTTACTTAACCACCATCATCACCATAGTGTAAGTAAATAATATTTTTGATCATCGATACTTATCGACCGATTGACACCGTATGCACGGTTAGAAACATCTTATATTATATTCAGAACGTATTTGTGGCCCTGAAAAGGGCCTTTTTGGTTGATGCACAAACCACACTCTCAAAGCGTGTCGTGTCGTCGCAATACGAACTACCTAAACCCATTACACTAAAAGTGTATTGAGAAGACAGACCGCATACGAGGAACGACGTACGCTTACTTGGAGCTGGTGTACTTGGTGACGGCCTTGGTGCCTTCACTGACGGCGTGCTTGGCGAGCTCACCGGGCAGCAAGAGCCTCACGGAGGTCTGCACCTCCCTGCTGGTGATAGTGGACCTCTTGTTGTAGTGAGCGAGGCGGGAGGCCTCGGCGGCGATGCGCTCGAAGATGTCGTTCACGAACGAGTTCATGATCGACATGGCCTTGCTGGAGATACCGGTGTCGGGGTGGACCTGCTTGAGCACCTTGTAGATGTAGATGGCGTAGCTCTCCTTGCGCTTATGCTTCTTCTTTTTCTTGGAGTCCGACTTGGAGATGTTCTTCTGGGCCTTGCCGGATTTCTTGGCGGCCTTACCGCTAGTCTTGGGTGGCATTGCGATATAGTTAGATGCTTACAGTACGAGAGTCGAACTGGAAATATGATATTTTTTTACGGTCGCCCGATCTTTGCTAGCGTAGCGAACGGGAAATAGGGGATTAAAGATCGAGCGTCGAGCCCGCGGTATCTCGACCAATAGCGTTCGTGCATCATTAGCATCGTCCGTAGGCATGGTGGGGAGTGCGAGGGCGTGTTGATATTATGTACTTAAATATTCATCATTATATTATTAATAATAAATAAACAAACAAACATTACCCGCCCGATGTGCTGTGTAATAATAATGAGTTAACCAAAATATATTTGAACCATAACCATAACCATCCGTCATCCATTTTTATATATAACTGTGGGCGGCCAACAATTAGGTATATTAATTAATTATTTATGTAGCTTATTTATTTATTGATTTATAATTGTTGTTACAGAGACACACTGTTGTAGCTGAGCAAGTAATATCTTTGATCCGAGCCATCCACCAACAACAAATAATTAGTGTGTTTTAATCCACTTTTTTAAGTTTTAATTAATCCTCCGAACGACGATTAATTTTATAATATTAATTAATTATGTGATGTGTTTTGCAGACTCTGAACGATAATCATATTATAGTTCAGTACAGTACCTAATACTCTTAACCGTAATTATATAATTCATTCATAAATGTGTAGTATCATATTTTTATTATTGATCGATCTAATGACATCATATAAGTATGCGTTATGCCATGAAACTTATAACGTTTACACAGAATTATATTGTGGCCCTGAAAAGGGCCTTTTGTAACGGTCACTCGGGCGGGAATGTAACAGAGGCCCCGTGCGTGCGATAAATGTACGCGCGAGACAAATGCACACATTCACCAGTCGCCGTGTGTTACCGCTAGAGATGTAGCCTGATGAGAAGTGAGGACACTTAAGCCTTCTTCTCGGTCTTCTTGGGCAGGAGTACGGCCTGAATGTTAGGCAGCACACCACCCTGGGCGATGGTCACACCGGAGAGGAGCTTGTTTAACTCCTCGTCGTTGCGGATCGCCAGCTGGAGATGCCTAGGGATGATCCTGGTCTTCTTGTTGTCGCGAGCGGCGTTGCCTGCCAACTCGAGAACCTCAGCGGCCAGGTATTCCATGACGGCGGCTAGGTACACCGGGGCACCGGCACCGACGCGCTCGGCGTAGTTGCCCTTGCGTAGAAGCCTGTGGATACGGCCGACGGGGAACTGGAGTCCGGCACGGTTAGAACGGGACTTTGCCTTTCCCTTAACCTTGCCACCTTTACCGCGTCCAGACATGTTTAAAGATTATTTAATTTTAGTTTACTCACAAAACGACAGCACGAGTGCTTTTGAGTGTCTGTCGGATTTTTTGATAACCGTTTATTATATAGCCACAAGGAGTGCGCTAATAGTGGGGATATAACGAGCCGACATAACACGAGCCCGATCGACCAATCAACGTCCCGCGTGCGAGAGCGCGAATTAGCGAGCGCGCGAGATAGAGATAAAATAAAAGAAATTCAATATAAATAAATAAATACATCTCAAAGTATAACTGAATAAATAACACAATTAACAAAATATTCTGTAAGTAAGTTCATATAACTCTACCTAATTTATAATTTGGCCTATATCTATCTATAGGCCGTACGTATGTATGTAGATATGAACTATCTATTTTTTTTTTTTTTTTTTTGAAATCTAAGATCATCATTATCTATGTTATCATGTTTATTCACGTTCCAATTGTCAAGTCGAAATGTAAAACATGACACCAAACCTAACATAATATCCTAATTTAATCTATCAGTGCCTTGAGATTCGACTTTTTACTCCGATCCCGAACATCTATTGTGGTGGTGGTATGTATGTTCATAACTTTGATCTAATAGATCAATCAATCGATCGATCGACTCGTGTATGTGCTCATTGCAATGAAACAGAGGCGATATGAACCTTTGAATACATTTGTTAGCCCTGAAAAGGGCTTTTTGATGTGCGTATAACGCGCACAGGCGTATGACGTGAGTCGAAAAGAGGCGACACGTCGTCGTATAATATTTATAGCAACGACAATCGACATCTCCTCTACCATCACGACCACTACCGCGACCGATGTAAGGACGACGACGACGACAATATGGCGCAGTCTTCTTACTTCTTCGAGGCAGCCTTCTTAGCGGCGGGCTTCGCTTTGGGAGCGGCCGCGGCCTTCTTTGGCTTGGGAGCTTTAGGCTTCTTGGTCGGCGGCTTCGCGGTCTTCTTGGCCTTAGGCGCGGCGGCGCTCTTGCCTTTGGCGGGGGTGGAAGGTTTCTTCGCTGCGGGCTTCTTTTTGGCTGCGGCGGCCTTCTTGTCCTTCGTGGCGGCCTTAGGCTTGGCCGGGGACGCGGCGGCCTTCTTCGCCTTAGCGGGCTTAGCTGCGGCGGGCTTCTTAGCGGCGGCTGAAGATTTAGCGCTAGATTTCTTGGCCGCGGCGGGCTTCTTGCCGGCGGATGATGTCTTCGACTCCAGTTTGAACGAGCCGGACGCGCCCTTGCCTTTGGTCTGTATGAGTGCGCCGGATTCGACTGCGCTCTTCAGATATTTTCTGATGAAAGGTGCCAGCTTCTCGGCGTCGACCTTGTACTGGGCGGCGATGTATTTCTTGATAGCCTGCAGGGACGAACCGCTCCTCTCCTTCAACTCCTTTATGGCGCTGTTAACCATCTCGGACGTCTTAGGGTGGGTGGGCTTCGCCTTAGGCTTCTTAGCGCCTGCGGAGGCGGACGCCTTAGGCTTCTTCGCGGGCGTCGCCGGGGCGGGAGCGTCGGCAGCAACTGCGGTATCGGCCATATTTAAAAAAGTAAAATATATGTGTAGTTACAAATTAGTAAATCGCACGAACTGCGCAAAGAGAGAACAGCGGACGCGTGTAAGCGGAGCGCTGCGCTGGCGAGTACTAAACACCGCCGACGGGGGCGCCACCTATTATATATCCTCCGGCTTAACCGTAACGCAGACCCTTATGTCGCGGGACGTTTTCTCGTAATAACACTTCCAACTTTTCACTTACTCGTTTATGATTAAACTAAATTTATAGTGAATTATATTATAATGATTATAATATAATTGCACGTGTATATTCTTTATGAATTGATATATGTATTTTAATAGAAGTTTTAAGATTTGGAACGCCGATAAACGAATGAGGGAACTTTACTTTTGGTATTATAGGTTGCGGACACCTCGGGTCTGTTTAAAAAGTGATTTTTCTTAATTAAAACCACATTTAACACTATTATGTGTCTTCCAGTTAAAAGCGAAGATACCATAGATAGATGTGACACAATAACAAAAGTAGAAAATTATAGTTATAATGTTATTTTGACTTGTTGTCTTCACTGTCGTAAAACAGCCATACCGCGACTTGGATTGCCTACGTTCAGCGGTTTGCTCTCTGCTGGTACCGATGTAAAACGGGATAGGTGTTTTATATTACGTTTATATAATTATTTATGTTCTATAATACATTACGATATTACCATATTCATGAATATTATTATAATTCTGATGGTTAAACTCTCCTCTACGAGGATCATACAGCGCGACACTCGGAGCTTGCGAGCGCATGATGATAGGTAGAATATCGTGTAGGTCGTATTTTATTTAGTTTTTGTTTTTGTTTTTGTTTTAGTAACGTATTATATTATTTATCTGTCTGAATGCGCCTAATATTAAAACAAACGATATAAATTATTTTTGTACAGTATTGCAATACTGTGTGTGTTGTTGTTGGACATAAGAATCTGTTTAGGTTGATATATATTTTATATGTACTTAATTATATTCATCATAGGAACACGCGAAAAGTCTTAGGCTGCTGAGCTGAGTTACTATAATGCTGCTGCTATTAGTTACCTATAATATTAATGTTTTTGGTGAGGTAAAATTCGAGGTGAGTGGGTGAGGGGATGTTGGGTGTCCCTGTCTGTTTTGTGCAATATTTGCGAATCCTTTACCTAATTGGGCAGTTCATCCTGGTCGTCGTTATCAGTAGTAGTAGTAGTAGTAGTAGTAGTAGGTCACAGCCTCACAGGTGTCAGGTGAGAGTGATGTAAAATGTGGTGTGTGCGGTGTTGCATGTGATTGTTTTAAAAAATATATATAATTATGGTGTTATTAGTAATACTAACTAAGAAGAAGTTAGCGAGTGCGTGTCTGTGAGTGAGAAATACATGTTTGCATTTTGAAAACGTGAGTAATAACTATTAACTATGTAGGTACATACTTATATTTATTAATTATTTATGTTTTGGTTAGGGCGATGCTAGTCGGGAAGTCGGGAAAAATAAAAGGAAGAAGATGATGATGATGATGATGATGATGATGACGTCGGATGGATGGACCGATTGATGGATGGATGGATGGATGGATGGATGGATGATTCTTGAAGAGATGGAGAGATATCAGAATTTATGCATGCTGTATGTACCTACTGGGAGGTGTGGTAAATAGACACGCGTGTAAAGCTCTAGCTGTGGAGACGTTCAATCGAATCTCTATATATACTTACTTATGCCTATTTTATATACGAGTACATAGGTATAGTGGGCGGGCAAGGTCTACTTACTTACTAATAATTAAGTATGCTTGGTGCACATTAATAATTGTGACTTACACAATGATGTGCTAGATCGGAATCTAAAGATTTAAAGATATATTTAGCTTGCTCTAGTATCAATATTATTAGCACACATTTGCTTGTAAAAATAACCACATATTCAACAAAAATTAAGTACATATACTTAATTGTTTTAGAGATCCGGGCTGGCTGGCGTCAAACCACCGAAGCGGCGAACGAGGTGGCTGGGGCTGCTGTTACAAGTTAGAAAATTGGACTTGCGGTGCGGGGTAAGTAAGTTATTATACATATTATTAGATAGATAGATCGATTGTCTGTCCGTATGTGTCGCTGCTGAAACTTTGTATTTGCGGTGCATATAGTTAGAATTATTTGCGGCCCTGAAAAGGGCCTTTTTGTATTTGCGTCTGAGGACGCGGCGCGCGCGCCCGCTCGGTCGCGCGCGCGCGCGATACGGTAATACATGCGTCAGTACATATTACACGATGTCGCGCGCGGCGGACCAAGTGCAAGCGGAGCGCTTAACCACCGAAACCGTAGAGGGTGCGGCCCTGACGCTTCAGAGCGTAGACGACGTCCATGGCGGTGACGGTCTTCCTCTTGGCGTGCTCGGTGTAGGTGACCGCGTCACGGATCACGTTCTCGAGGAACACCTTCAGAACACCGCGGGTCTCCTCGTAGATCAGACCGGAGATACGCTTGACGCCACCTCTGCGGGCGAGACGACGGATGGCGGGCTTGGTGATACCCTGGATGTTATCACGGAGCACCTTCCTGTGGCGCTTGGCTCCTCCTTTCCCCAGACCTTTACCTCCCTTACCGCGACCGGTCATTGCGACTTTTAGTTGAGATTATACTTCTCGAACGGAATACACGGAACACGACACACGACTTGCGGCGCGCGTCGACACGAGTGGAATACAGGCGAGGCGCGATCTGTGCGTTATTTATACGCTTTACCCTATTGCGGGGAGACGGGGGACGGGGTTAGAGAGATATCGGAGCATTATTATTTGATTTACTTTTTATTCGTGAAATATAATATAATATTGATAAATAATTTCATATGATACGGTTATTAAAAAAGAAAATTCATAACTTTGGGGATATAAATATGTACTACTTACATGTCATACTATATAAATCTCTAATATTTTTGTAAGCATTCATTCAGTGGTAATAATTTTGTCGATATATACGTCGGTACCTATATAAAATTTGAATTTTCTATCTAAGTATCTAAATTATTATTTCGTATTAACTTAAATTTTAAATTTTACTTGGCGCGTAATTAATATCACGAGTTTAATTCACTTTCCTTCTTTCCATTCTATACTACATACTGCACTACTAAATTCTAGTAGGAAAAATGATTAGGTTCGTCGTTAATAACCTTATTATTTGACTGTAAGTACCTATAGGGTATTTAATGGTGTATCGCGGTTAATCTTATGTATGAATTGAACATATTATATTTACTAATTTGATTAATAATAGTGATCGATCGATTGATTTATCTACGCGTAAGTGTTTGTTCAAAGAAACAATTGTGAATTTTCGAATCATGTGTGGCCCTGAAAAGGGCCTTTTGATATAAGACAGAAGCGTCACGTTCGCATGTCCAGGCGCAAAACGCGTGGTACAAAATAATAGATATAATGTAACCGAATGCGTTCGCGCAGACTGCGCGTTCGGTGATGTAGCTCCGTGCCGATTTTAGCTTGGTGGTGGGTGGTTTTAAGCACGTTCACCGCGGATCCTGCGAGCCAGCTGGATGTCCTTGGGCATGATGGTCACACGCTTGGCGTGGATGGCGCACAGGTTGGTGTCCTCGAAGAGACCGACGAGGTAAGCCTCGCTGGCCTCCTGGAGAGCCATAACGGCAGAGCTCTGGAAGCGCAGGTCGGTCTTGAAGTCCTGAGCGATCTCACGCACCAGACGCTGGAAGGGCAGCTTGCGGATCAGAAGCTCAGTGCTCTTCTGGTAGCGACGGATCTCACGGAGGGCGACCGTGCCGGGCCTGTAACGATGGGGCTTCTTGACGCCCCCGGTGGCCGGCGCGCTCTTGCGGGCCGCCTTGGTGGCGAGCTGTTTACGGGGCGCTTTACCACCGGTGGATTTACGAGCGGTCTGCTTTGTACGGGCCATTGCGAAAAAAATTTACTACGACACGCGTTACTACGTTACGTTAACGAGTCACGAGAGGGAATAAACTTCGCGACTCAGAGCGCCTGCTTTTTATGTGCTCGTCGGAAAGGGACGGAGTTAGTGTGCGTGTGAGCGAGAGGTCTATAAAATTCACATACGCGTCCCCCTCTCCCCTCTTCATTTCTCACCAATACGATTTCTGATTACAATAAATTATTGAAATATTAAAACATATGTATATATAGATTTTTTTTTTTCACTCATACTAATTTTATTGCGTTTTTTTTTTTTTTTTTTTTAGTTAGGTTAGGTTGTAAATAACAATATTTGACCGAGTTAAGTTAGCCTAAGTACAACCTAACCTAGGAGTTAGGTTAGGTCTGGTACTAAATAACAATATTTGACAGAGTTAGGTTAGCCTACCTAACCTAACTCCGCGGAACCTAACCTAACCTAGGAGTTAGATTAGCCTATCTAACCTAACTCCGCGGAACCTAACTTAACTTAACCTAACCCAGGAGTTAGGTTAGCCTACCTAACCTAACTCCGCGGAACCTAACTTAAACTATTAGAGTTAGGTTATGTTAGATCAGCCTACCTAACCTAACTCCGCGGAAAATAACCTAACTCTGTTCAATTCCCTATTGCCTCACGTTACATATATATATGTATCTATTTGTTTAATTTTTTAAATATGTAGGCGTACGTGATTACATGGCCTTACTTAACCACCATCATCACCATAGTGTAAGTAAATAATATTTTTGATCATCGATACTTATCGACCGATTGACACCGTATGCACGGTTAGAAACATCTTATATTATATTCAGAACGTATTTGTGGCCCTGAAAAGGGCCTTTTTGGTTGATGCACAAACCACACTCTCAAAGCGTGTCGTGTCGTCGCAATACGAACTACCTAAACCCATTACACTAAAAGTGTATTGAGAAGACAGACCGCATACGAGGAACGACGTACGCTTACTTGGAGCTGGTGTACTTGGTGACGGCCTTGGTGCCTTCACTGACGGCGTGCTTGGCGAGCTCACCGGGCAGCAAGAGCCTCACGGAGGTCTGCACCTCCCTGCTGGTGATAGTGGACCTCTTGTTGTAGTGAGCGAGGCGGGAGGCCTCGGCGGCGATGCGCTCGAAGATGTCGTTCACGAACGAGTTCATGATCGACATGGCCTTGCTGGAGATACCGGTGTCGGGGTGGACCTGCTTGAGCACCTTGTAGATGTAGATGGCGTAGCTCTCCTTGCGCTTATGCTTCTTCTTTTTCTTGGAGTCCGACTTGGAGATGTTCTTCTGGGCCTTGCCGGATTTCTTGGCGGCCTTACCGCTAGTCTTGGGTGGCATTGCGATATAGTTAGATGCTTACAGTACGAGAGTCGAACTGGAAATATGATATTTTTTTACGGTCGCCCGATCTTTGCTAGCGTAGCGAACGGGAAATAGGGGATTAAAGATCGAGCGTCGAGCCCGCGGTATCTCGACCAATAGCGTTCGTGCATCATTAGCATCGTCCGTAGGCATGGTGGGGAGTGCGAGGGCGTGTTGATATTATGTACTTAAATATTCATCATTATATTATTAATAATAAATAAACAAACAAACATTACCCGCCCGATGTGCTGTGTAATAATAATGAGTTAACCAAAATATATTTGAACCATAACCATAACCATCCGTCATCCATTTTTATATATAACTGTGGGCGGCCAACAATTAGGTATATTAATTAATTATTTATGTAGCTTATTTATTTATTGATTTATAATTGTTGTTACAGAGACACACTGTTGTAGCTGAGCAAGTAATATCTTTGATCCGAGCCATCCACCAACAACAAATAATTAGTGTGTTTTAATCCACTTTTTTAAGTTTTAATTAATCCTCCGAACGACGATTAATTTTATAATATTAATTAATTATGTGATGTGTTTTGCAGACTCTGAACGATAATCATATTATAGTTCAGTACAGTACCTAATACTCTTAACCGTAATTATATAATTCATTCATAAATGTGTAGTATCATATTTTTATTATTGATCGATCTAATGACATCATATAAGTATGCGTTATGCCATGAAACTTATAACGTTTACACAGAATTATATTGTGGCCCTGAAAAGGGCCTTTTGTAACGGTCACTCGGGCGGGAATGTAACAGAGGCCCCGTGCGTGCGATAAATGTACGCGCGAGACAAATGCACACATTCACCAGTCGCCGTGTGTTACCGCTAGAGATGTAGCCTGATGAGAAGTGAGGACACTTAAGCCTTCTTCTCGGTCTTCTTGGGCAGGAGTACGGCCTGAATGTTAGGCAGCACACCACCCTGGGCGATGGTCACACCGGAGAGGAGCTTGTTTAACTCCTCGTCGTTGCGGATCGCCAGCTGGAGATGCCTAGGGATGATCCTGGTCTTCTTGTTGTCGCGAGCGGCGTTGCCTGCCAACTCGAGAACCTCAGCGGCCAGGTATTCCATGACGGCGGCTAGGTACACCGGGGCACCGGCACCGACGCGCTCGGCGTAGTTGCCCTTGCGTAGAAGCCTGTGGATACGGCCGACGGGGAACTGGAGTCCGGCACGGTTAGAACGGGACTTTGCCTTTCCCTTAACCTTGCCACCTTTACCGCGTCCAGACATGTTTAAAGATTATTTAATTTTAGTTTACTCACAAAACGACAGCACGAGTGCTTTTGAGTGTCTGTCGGATTTTTTGATAACCGTTTATTATATAGCCACAAGGAGTGCGCTAATAGTGGGGATATAACGAGCCGACATAACACGAGCCCGATCGACCAATCAACGTCCCGCGTGCGAGAGCGCGAATTAGCGAGCGCGCGAGATAGAGATAAAATAAAAGAAATTCAATATAAATAAATAAATACATCTCAAAGTATAACTGAATAAATAACACAATTAACAAAATATTCTGTAAGTAAGTTCATATAACTCTACCTAATTTATAATTTGGCCTATATCTATCTATAGGCCGTACGTATGTATGTAGATATGAACTATCTATTTTTTTTTTTTTTTTTTTGAAATCTAAGATCATCATTATCTATGTTATCATGTTTATTCACGTTCCAATTGTCAAGTCGAAATGTAAAACATGACACCAAACCTAACATAATATCCTAATTTAATCTATCAGTGCCTTGAGATTCGACTTTTTACTCCGATCCCGAACATCTATTGTGGTGGTGGTATGTATGTTCATAACTTTGATCTAATAGATCAATCAATCGATCGATCGACTCGTGTATGTGCTCATTGCAATGAAACAGAGGCGATATGAACCTTTGAATACATTTGTTAGCCCTGAAAAGGGCTTTTTGATGTGCGTATAACGCGCACAGGCGTATGACGTGAGTCGAAAAGAGGCGACACGTCGTCGTATAATATTTATAGCAACGACAATCGACATCTCCTCTACCATCACGACCACTACCGCGACCGATGTAAGGACGACGACGACGACAATATGGCGCAGTCTTCTTACTTCTTCGAGGCAGCCTTCTTAGCGGCGGGCTTCGCTTTGGGAGCGGCCGCGGCCTTCTTTGGCTTGGGAGCTTTAGGCTTCTTGGTCGGCGGCTTCGCGGTCTTCTTGGCCTTAGGCGCGGCGGCGCTCTTGCCTTTGGCGGGGGTGGAAGGTTTCTTCGCTGCGGGCTTCTTTTTGGCTGCGGCGGCCTTCTTGTCCTTCGTGGCGGCCTTAGGCTTGGCCGGGGACGCGGCGGCCTTCTTCGCCTTAGCGGGCTTAGCTGCGGCGGGCTTCTTAGCGGCGGCTGAAGATTTAGCGCTAGATTTCTTGGCCGCGGCGGGCTTCTTGCCGGCGGATGATGTCTTCGACTCCAGTTTGAACGAGCCGGACGCGCCCTTGCCTTTGGTCTGTATGAGTGCGCCGGATTCGACTGCGCTCTTCAGATATTTTCTGATGAAAGGTGCCAGCTTCTCGGCGTCGACCTTGTACTGGGCGGCGATGTATTTCTTGATAGCCTGCAGGGACGAACCGCTCCTCTCCTTCAACTCCTTTATGGCGCTGTTAACCATCTCGGACGTCTTAGGGTGGGTGGGCTTCGCCTTAGGCTTCTTAGCGCCTGCGGAGGCGGACGCCTTAGGCTTCTTCGCGGGCGTCGCCGGGGCGGGAGCGTCGGCAGCAACTGCGGTATCGGCCATATTTAAAAAAGTAAAATATATGTGTAGTTACAAATTAGTAAATCGCACGAACTGCGCAAAGAGAGAACAGCGGACGCGTGTAAGCGGAGCGCTGCGCTGGCGAGTACTAAACACCGCCGACGGGGGCGCCACCTATTATATATCCTCCGGCTTAACCGTAACGCAGACCCTTATGTCGCGGGACGTTTTCTCGTAATAACACTTCCAACTTTTCACTTACTCGTTTATGATTAAACTAAATTTATAGTGAATTATATTATAATGATTATAATATAATTGCACGTGTATATTCTTTATGAATTGATATATGTATTTTAATAGAAGTTTTAAGATTTGGAACGCCGATAAACGAATGAGGGAACTTTACTTTTGGTATTATAGGTTGCGGACACCTCGGGTCTGTTTAAAAAGTGATTTTTCTTAATTAAAACCACATTTAACACTATTATGTGTCTTCCAGTTAAAAGCGAAGATACCATAGATAGATGTGACACAATAACAAAAGTAGAAAATTATAGTTATAATGTTATTTTGACTTGTTGTCTTCACTGTCGTAAAACAGCCATACCGCGACTTGGATTGCCTACGTTCAGCGGTTTGCTCTCTGCTGGTACCGATGTAAAACGGGATAGGTGTTTTATATTACGTTTATATAATTATTTATGTTCTATAATACATTACGATATTACCATATTCATGAATATTATTATAATTCTGATGGTTAAACTCTCCTCTACGAGGATCATACAGCGCGACACTCGGAGCTTGCGAGCGCATGATGATAGGTAGAATATCGTGTAGGTCGTATTTTATTTAGTTTTTGTTTTTGTTTTTGTTTTAGTAACGTATTATATTATTTATCTGTCTGAATGCGCCTAATATTAAAACAAACGATATAAATTATTTTTGTACAGTATTGCAATACTGTGTGTGTTGTTGTTGGACATAAGAATCTGTTTAGGTTGATATATATTTTATATGTACTTAATTATATTCATCATAGGAACACGCGAAAAGTCTTAGGCTGCTGAGCTGAGTTACTATAATGCTGCTGCTATTAGTTACCTATAATATTAATGTTTTTGGTGAGGTAAAATTCGAGGTGAGTGGGTGAGGGGATGTTGGGTGTCCCTGTCTGTTTTGTGCAATATTTGCGAATCCTTTACCTAATTGGGCAGTTCATCCTGGTCGTCGTTATCAGTAGTAGTAGTAGTAGTAGTAGTAGTAGGTCACAGCCTCACAGGTGTCAGGTGAGAGTGATGTAAAATGTGGTGTGTGCGGTGTTGCATGTGATTGTTTTAAAAAATATATATAATTATGGTGTTATTAGTAATACTAACTAAGAAGAAGTTAGCGAGTGCGTGTCTGTGAGTGAGAAATACATGTTTGCATTTTGAAAACGTGAGTAATAACTATTAACTATGTAGGTACATACTTATATTTATTAATTATTTATGTTTTGGTTAGGGCGATGCTAGTCGGGAAGTCGGGAAAAATAAAAGGAAGAAGATGATGATGATGATGATGATGATGATGACGTCGGATGGATGGACCGATTGATGGATGGATGGATGGATGGATGGATGGATGATTCTTGAAGAGATGGAGAGATATCAGAATTTATGCATGCTGTATGTACCTACTGGGAGGTGTGGTAAATAGACACGCGTGTAAAGCTCTAGCTGTGGAGACGTTCAATCGAATCTCTATATATATACTTACTTATGCCTATTTTATATACGAGTACATAGGTATAGTGGGCGGGCAAGGTCTACTTACTTACTAATAATTAAGTATGCTTGGTGCACATTAATAATTGTGACTTACACAATGATGTGCTAGATCGGAATCTAAAGATTTAAAGATATATTTAGCTTGCTCTAGTATCAATATTATTAGCACACATTTGCTTGTAAAAATAACCACATATTCAACAAAAATTAAGTACATATACTTAATTGTTTTAGAGATCCGGGCTGGCTGGCGTCAAACCACCGAAGCGGCGAACGAGGTGGCTGGGGCTGCTGTTACAAGTTAGAAAATTGGACTTGCGGTGCGGGGTAAGTAAGTTATTATACATATTATTAGATAGATAGATCGATTGTCTGTCCGTATGTGTCGCTGCTGAAACTTTGTATTTGCGGTGCATATAGTTAGAATTATTTGCGGCCCTGAAAAGGGCCTTTTTGTATTTGCGTCTGAGGACGCGGCGCGCGCGCCCGCTCGGTCGCGCGCGCGCGCGATACGGTAATACATGCGTCAGTACATATTACACGATGTCGCGCGCGGCGGACCAAGTGCAAGCGGAGCGCTTAACCACCGAAACCGTAGAGGGTGCGGCCCTGACGCTTCAGAGCGTAGACGACGTCCATGGCGGTGACGGTCTTCCTCTTGGCGTGCTCGGTGTAGGTGACCGCGTCACGGATCACGTTCTCGAGGAACACCTTCAGAACACCGCGGGTCTCCTCGTAGATCAGACCGGAGATACGCTTGACGCCACCTCTGCGGGCGAGACGACGGATGGCGGGCTTGGTGATACCCTGGATGTTATCACGGAGCACCTTCCTGTGGCGCTTGGCTCCTCCTTTCCCCAGACCTTTACCTCCCTTACCGCGACCGGTCATTGCGACTTTTAGTTGAGATTATACTTCTCGAACGGAATACACGGAACACGACACACGACTTGCGGCGCGCGTCGACACGAGTGGAATACAGGCGAGGCGCGATCTGTGCGTTATTTATACGCTTTACCCTATTGCGGGGAGACGGGGGACGGGGTTAGAGAGATATCGGAGCATTATTATTTGATTTACTTTTTATTCGTGAAATATAATATAATATTGATAAATAATTTCATATGATACGGTTATTAAAAAAGAAAATTCATAACTTTGGGGATATAAATATGTACTACTTACATGTCATACTATATAAATCTCTAATATTTTTGTAAGCATTCATTCAGTGGTAATAATTTTGTCGATATATACGTCGGTACCTATATAAAATTTGAATTTTCTATCTAAGTATCTAAATTATTATTTCGTATTAACTTAAATTTTAAATTTTACTTGGCGCGTAATTAATATCACGAGTTTAATTCACTTTCCTTCTTTCCATTCTATACTACATACTGCACTACTAAATTCTAGTAGGAAAAATGATTAGGTTCGTCGTTAATAACCTTATTATTTGACTGTAAGTACCTATAGGGTATTTAATGGTGTATCGCGGTTAATCTTATGTATGAATTGAACATATTATATTTACTAATTTGATTAATAATAGTGATCGATCGATTGATTTATCTACGCGTAAGTGTTTGTTCAAAGAAACAATTGTGAATTTTCGAATCATGTGTGGCCCTGAAAAGGGCCTTTTGATATAAGACAGAAGCGTCACGTTCGCATGTCCAGGCGCAAAACGCGTGGTACAAAATAATAGATATAATGTAACCGAATGCGTTCGCGCAGACTGCGCGTTCGGTGATGTAGCTCCGTGCCGATTTTAGCTTGGTGGTGGGTGGTTTTAAGCACGTTCACCGCGGATCCTGCGAGCCAGCTGGATGTCCTTGGGCATGATGGTCACACGCTTGGCGTGGATGGCGCACAGGTTGGTGTCCTCGAAGAGACCGACGAGGTAAGCCTCGCTGGCCTCCTGGAGAGCCATAACGGCAGAGCTCTGGAAGCGCAGGTCGGTCTTGAAGTCCTGAGCGATCTCACGCACCAGACGCTGGAAGGGCAGCTTGCGGATCAGAAGCTCAGTGCTCTTCTGGTAGCGACGGATCTCACGGAGGGCGACCGTGCCGGGCCTGTAACGATGGGGCTTCTTGACGCCCCCGGTGGCCGGCGCGCTCTTGCGGGCCGCCTTGGTGGCGAGCTGTTTACGGGGCGCTTTACCACCGGTGGATTTACGAGCGGTCTGCTTTGTACGGGCCATTGCGAAAAAAATTTACTACGACACGCGTTACTACGTTACGTTAACGAGTCACGAGAGGGAATAAACTTCGCGACTCAGAGCGCCTGCTTTTTATGTGCTCGTCGGAAAGGGACGGAGTTAGTGTGCGTGTGAGCGAGAGGTCTATAAAATTCACATACGCGTCCCCCTCTCCCCTCTTCATTTCTCACCAATACGATTTCTGATTACAATAAATTATTGAAATATTAAAACATATGTATATATAGATTTTTTTTTTTCACTCATACTAATTTTATTGCGTTTTTTTTTTTTTTTTTTTTAGTTAGGTTAGGTTGTAAATAACAATATTTGACCGAGTTAAGTTAGCCTAAGTACAACCTAACCTAGGAGTTAGGTTAGGTCTGGTACTAAATAACAATATTTGACAGAGTTAGGTTAGCCTACCTAACCTAACTCCGCGGAACCTAACCTAACCTAGGAGTTAGATTAGCCTATCTAACCTAACTCCGCGGAACCTAACTTAACTTAACCTAACCCAGGAGTTAGGTTAGCCTACCTAACCTAACTCCGCGGAACCTAACTTAAACTATTAGAGTTAGGTTATGTTAGATCAGCCTACCTAACCTAACTCCGCGGAAAATAACCTAACTCTGTTCAATTCCCTATTGCCTCACGTTACATATATATATGTATCTATTTGTTTAATTTTTTAAATATGTAGGCGTACGTGATTACATGGCCTTACTTAACCACCATCATCACCATAGTGTAAGTAAATAATATTTTTGATCATCGATACTTATCGACCGATTGACACCGTATGCACGGTTAGAAACATCTTATATTATATTCAGAACGTATTTGTGGCCCTGAAAAGGGCCTTTTTGGTTGATGCACAAACCACACTCTCAAAGCGTGTCGTGTCGTCGCAATACGAACTACCTAAACCCATTACACTAAAAGTGTATTGAGAAGACAGACCGCATACGAGGAACGACGTACGCTTACTTGGAGCTGGTGTACTTGGTGACGGCCTTGGTGCCTTCACTGACGGCGTGCTTGGCGAGCTCACCGGGCAGCAAGAGCCTCACGGAGGTCTGCACCTCCCTGCTGGTGATAGTGGACCTCTTGTTGTAGTGAGCGAGGCGGGAGGCCTCGGCGGCGATGCGCTCGAAGATGTCGTTCACGAACGAGTTCATGATCGACATGGCCTTGCTGGAGATACCGGTGTCGGGGTGGACCTGCTTGAGCACCTTGTAGATGTAGATGGCGTAGCTCTCCTTGCGCTTATGCTTCTTCTTTTTCTTGGAGTCCGACTTGGAGATGTTCTTCTGGGCCTTGCCGGATTTCTTGGCGGCCTTACCGCTAGTCTTGGGTGGCATTGCGATATAGTTAGATGCTTACAGTACGAGAGTCGAACTGGAAATATGATATTTTTTTACGGTCGCCCGATCTTTGCTAGCGTAGCGAACGGGAAATAGGGGATTAAAGATCGAGCGTCGAGCCCGCGGTATCTCGACCAATAGCGTTCGTGCATCATTAGCATCGTCCGTAGGCATGGTGGGGAGTGCGAGGGCGTGTTGATATTATGTACTTAAATATTCATCATTATATTATTAATAATAAATAAACAAACAAACATTACCCGCCCGATGTGCTGTGTAATAATAATGAGTTAACCAAAATATATTTGAACCATAACCATAACCATCCGTCATCCATTTTTATATATAACTGTGGGCGGCCAACAATTAGGTATATTAATTAATTATTTATGTAGCTTATTTATTTATTGATTTATAATTGTTGTTACAGAGACACACTGTTGTAGCTGAGCAAGTAATATCTTTGATCCGAGCCATCCACCAACAACAAATAATTAGTGTGTTTTAATCCACTTTTTTAAGTTTTAATTAATCCTCCGAACGACGATTAATTTTATAATATTAATTAATTATGTGATGTGTTTTGCAGACTCTGAACGATAATCATATTATAGTTCAGTACAGTACCTAATACTCTTAACCGTAATTATATAATTCATTCATAAATGTGTAGTATCATATTTTTATTATTGATCGATCTAATGACATCATATAAGTATGCGTTATGCCATGAAACTTATAACGTTTACACAGAATTATATTGTGGCCCTGAAAAGGGCCTTTTGTAACGGTCACTCGGGCGGGAATGTAACAGAGGCCCCGTGCGTGCGATAAATGTACGCGCGAGACAAATGCACACATTCACCAGTCGCCGTGTGTTACCGCTAGAGATGTAGCCTGATGAGAAGTGAGGACACTTAAGCCTTCTTCTCGGTCTTCTTGGGCAGGAGTACGGCCTGAATGTTAGGCAGCACACCACCCTGGGCGATGGTCACACCGGAGAGGAGCTTGTTTAACTCCTCGTCGTTGCGGATCGCCAGCTGGAGATGCCTAGGGATGATCCTGGTCTTCTTGTTGTCGCGAGCGGCGTTGCCTGCCAACTCGAGAACCTCAGCGGCCAGGTATTCCATGACGGCGGCTAGGTACACCGGGGCACCGGCACCGACGCGCTCGGCGTAGTTGCCCTTGCGTAGAAGCCTGTGGATACGGCCGACGGGGAACTGGAGTCCGGCACGGTTAGAACGGGACTTTGCCTTTCCCTTAACCTTGCCACCTTTACCGCGTCCAGACATGTTTAAAGATTATTTAATTTTAGTTTACTCACAAAACGACAGCACGAGTGCTTTTGAGTGTCTGTCGGATTTTTTGATAACCGTTTATTATATAGCCACAAGGAGTGCGCTAATAGTGGGGATATAACGAGCCGACATAACACGAGCCCGATCGACCAATCAACGTCCCGCGTGCGAGAGCGCGAATTAGCGAGCGCGCGAGATAGAGATAAAATAAAAGAAATTCAATATAAATAAATAAATACATCTCAAAGTATAACTGAATAAATAACACAATTAACAAAATATTCTGTAAGTAAGTTCATATAACTCTACCTAATTTATAATTTGGCCTATATCTATCTATAGGCCGTACGTATGTATGTAGATATGAACTATCTATTTTTTTTTTTTTTTTTTTGAAATCTAAGATCATCATTATCTATGTTATCATGTTTATTCACGTTCCAATTGTCAAGTCGAAATGTAAAACATGACACCAAACCTAACATAATATCCTAATTTAATCTATCAGTGCCTTGAGATTCGACTTTTTACTCCGATCCCGAACATCTATTGTGGTGGTGGTATGTATGTTCATAACTTTGATCTAATAGATCAATCAATCGATCGATCGACTCGTGTATGTGCTCATTGCAATGAAACAGAGGCGATATGAACCTTTGAATACATTTGTTAGCCCTGAAAAGGGCTTTTTGATGTGCGTATAACGCGCACAGGCGTATGACGTGAGTCGAAAAGAGGCGACACGTCGTCGTATAATATTTATAGCAACGACAATCGACATCTCCTCTACCATCACGACCACTACCGCGACCGATGTAAGGACGACGACGACGACAATATGGCGCAGTCTTCTTACTTCTTCGAGGCAGCCTTCTTAGCGGCGGGCTTCGCTTTGGGAGCGGCCGCGGCCTTCTTTGGCTTGGGAGCTTTAGGCTTCTTGGTCGGCGGCTTCGCGGTCTTCTTGGCCTTAGGCGCGGCGGCGCTCTTGCCTTTGGCGGGGGTGGAAGGTTTCTTCGCTGCGGGCTTCTTTTTGGCTGCGGCGGCCTTCTTGTCCTTCGTGGCGGCCTTAGGCTTGGCCGGGGACGCGGCGGCCTTCTTCGCCTTAGCGGGCTTAGCTGCGGCGGGCTTCTTAGCGGCGGCTGAAGATTTAGCGCTAGATTTCTTGGCCGCGGCGGGCTTCTTGCCGGCGGATGATGTCTTCGACTCCAGTTTGAACGAGCCGGACGCGCCCTTGCCTTTGGTCTGTATGAGTGCGCCGGATTCGACTGCGCTCTTCAGATATTTTCTGATGAAAGGTGCCAGCTTCTCGGCGTCGACCTTGTACTGGGCGGCGATGTATTTCTTGATAGCCTGCAGGGACGAACCGCTCCTCTCCTTCAACTCCTTTATGGCGCTGTTAACCATCTCGGACGTCTTAGGGTGGGTGGGCTTCGCCTTAGGCTTCTTAGCGCCTGCGGAGGCGGACGCCTTAGGCTTCTTCGCGGGCGTCGCCGGGGCGGGAGCGTCGGCAGCAACTGCGGTATCGGCCATATTTAAAAAAGTAAAATATATGTGTAGTTACAAATTAGTAAATCGCACGAACTGCGCAAAGAGAGAACAGCGGACGCGTGTAAGCGGAGCGCTGCGCTGGCGAGTACTAAACACCGCCGACGGGGGCGCCACCTATTATATATCCTCCGGCTTAACCGTAACGCAGACCCTTATGTCGCGGGACGTTTTCTCGTAATAACACTTCCAACTTTTCACTTACTCGTTTATGATTAAACTAAATTTATAGTGAATTATATTATAATGATTATAATATAATTGCACGTGTATATTCTTTATGAATTGATATATGTATTTTAATAGAAGTTTTAAGATTTGGAACGCCGATAAACGAATGAGGGAACTTTACTTTTGGTATTATAGGTTGCGGACACCTCGGGTCTGTTTAAAAAGTGATTTTTCTTAATTAAAACCACATTTAACACTATTATGTGTCTTCCAGTTAAAAGCGAAGATACCATAGATAGATGTGACACAATAACAAAAGTAGAAAATTATAGTTATAATGTTATTTTGACTTGTTGTCTTCACTGTCGTAAAACAGCCATACCGCGACTTGGATTGCCTACGTTCAGCGGTTTGCTCTCTGCTGGTACCGATGTAAAACGGGATAGGTGTTTTATATTACGTTTATATAATTATTTATGTTCTATAATACATTACGATATTACCATATTCATGAATATTATTATAATTCTGATGGTTAAACTCTCCTCTACGAGGATCATACAGCGCGACACTCGGAGCTTGCGAGCGCATGATGATAGGTAGAATATCGTGTAGGTCGTATTTTATTTAGTTTTTGTTTTTGTTTTTGTTTTAGTAACGTATTATATTATTTATCTGTCTGAATGCGCCTAATATTAAAACAAACGATATAAATTATTTTTGTACAGTATTGCAATACTGTGTGTGTTGTTGTTGGACATAAGAATCTGTTTAGGTTGATATATATTTTATATGTACTTAATTATATTCATCATAGGAACACGCGAAAAGTCTTAGGCTGCTGAGCTGAGTTACTATAATGCTGCTGCTATTAGTTACCTATAATATTAATGTTTTTGGTGAGGTAAAATTCGAGGTGAGTGGGTGAGGGGATGTTGGGTGTCCCTGTCTGTTTTGTGCAATATTTGCGAATCCTTTACCTAATTGGGCAGTTCATCCTGGTCGTCGTTATCAGTAGTAGTAGTAGTAGTAGTAGTAGTAGGTCACAGCCTCACAGGTGTCAGGTGAGAGTGATGTAAAATGTGGTGTGTGCGGTGTTGCATGTGATTGTTTTAAAAAATATATATAATTATGGTGTTATTAGTAATACTAACTAAGAAGAAGTTAGCGAGTGCGTGTCTGTGAGTGAGAAATACATGTTTGCATTTTGAAAACGTGAGTAATAACTATTAACTATGTAGGTACATACTTATATTTATTAATTATTTATGTTTTGGTTAGGGCGATGCTAGTCGGGAAGTCGGGAAAAATAAAAGGAAGAAGATGATGATGATGATGATGATGACGTCGGATGGATGGACCGATTGATGGATGGATGGATGGATGGATGGATGGATGATTCTTGAAGAGATGGAGAGATATCAGAATTTATGCATGCTGTATGTACCTACTGGGAGGTGTGGTAAATAGACACGCGTGTAAAGCTCTAGCTGTGGAGACGTTCAATCGAATCTCTATATATATACTTACTTATGCCTATTTTATATACGAGTACATAGGTATAGTGGGCGGGCAAGGTCTACTTACTTACTAATAATTAAGTATGCTTGGTGCACATTAATAATTGTGACTTACACAATGATGTGCTAGATCGGAATCTAAAGATTTAAAGATATATTTAGCTTGCTCTAGTATCAATATTATTAGCACACATTTGCTTGTAAAAATAACCACATATTCAACAAAAATTAAGTACATATACTTAATTGTTTTAGAGATCCGGGCTGGCTGGCGTCAAACCACCGAAGCGGCGAACGAGGTGGCTGGGGCTGCTGTTACAAGTTAGAAAATTGGACTTGCGGTGCGGGGTAAGTAAGTTATTATACATATTATTAGATAGATAGATCGATTGTCTGTCCGTATGTGTCGCTGCTGAAACTTTGTATTTGCGGTGCATATAGTTAGAATTATTTGCGGCCCTGAAAAGGGCCTTTTTGTATTTGCGTCTGAGGACGCGGCGCGCGCGCCCGCTCGGTCGCGCGCGCGCGCGATACGGTAATACATGCGTCAGTACATATTACACGATGTCGCGCGCGGCGGACCAAGTGCAAGCGGAGCGCTTAACCACCGAAACCGTAGAGGGTGCGGCCCTGACGCTTCAGAGCGTAGACGACGTCCATGGCGGTGACGGTCTTCCTCTTGGCGTGCTCGGTGTAGGTGACCGCGTCACGGATCACGTTCTCGAGGAACACCTTCAGAACACCGCGGGTCTCCTCGTAGATCAGACCGGAGATACGCTTGACGCCACCTCTGCGGGCGAGACGACGGATGGCGGGCTTGGTGATACCCTGGATGTTATCACGGAGCACCTTCCTGTGGCGCTTGGCTCCTCCTTTCCCCAGACCTTTACCTCCCTTACCGCGACCGGTCATTGCGACTTTTAGTTGAGATTATACTTCTCGAACGGAATACACGGAACACGACACACGACTTGCGGCGCGCGTCGACACGAGTGGAATACAGGCGAGGCGCGATCTGTGCGTTATTTATACGCTTTACCCTATTGCGGGGAGACGGGGGACGGGGTTAGAGAGATATCGGAGCATTATTATTTGATTTACTTTTTATTCGTGAAATATAATATAATATTGATAAATAATTTCATATGATACGGTTATTAAAAAAGAAAATTCATAACTTTGGGGATATAAATATGTACTACTTACATGTCATACTATATAAATCTCTAATATTTTTGTAAGCATTCATTCAGTGGTAATAATTTTGTCGATATATACGTCGGTACCTATATAAAATTTGAATTTTCTATCTAAGTATCTAAATTATTATTTCGTATTAACTTAAATTTTAAATTTTACTTGGCGCGTAATTAATATCACGAGTTTAATTCACTTTCCTTCTTTCCATTCTATACTACATACTGCACTACTAAATTCTAGTAGGAAAAATGATTAGGTTCGTCGTTAATAACCTTATTATTTGACTGTAAGTACCTATAGGGTATTTAATGGTGTATCGCGGTTAATCTTATGTATGAATTGAACATATTATATTTACTAATTTGATTAATAATAGTGATCGATCGATTGATTTATCTACGCGTAAGTGTTTGTTCAAAGAAACAATTGTGAATTTTCGAATCATGTGTGGCCCTGAAAAGGGCCTTTTGATATAAGACAGAAGCGTCACGTTCGCATGTCCAGGCGCAAAACGCGTGGTACAAAATAATAGATATAATGTAACCGAATGCGTTCGCGCAGACTGCGCGTTCGGTGATGTAGCTCCGTGCCGATTTTAGCTTGGTGGTGGGTGGTTTTAAGCACGTTCACCGCGGATCCTGCGAGCCAGCTGGATGTCCTTGGGCATGATGGTCACACGCTTGGCGTGGATGGCGCACAGGTTGGTGTCCTCGAAGAGACCGACGAGGTAAGCCTCGCTGGCCTCCTGGAGAGCCATAACGGCAGAGCTCTGGAAGCGCAGGTCGGTCTTGAAGTCCTGAGCGATCTCACGCACCAGACGCTGGAAGGGCAGCTTGCGGATCAGAAGCTCAGTGCTCTTCTGGTAGCGACGGATCTCACGGAGGGCGACCGTGCCGGGCCTGTAACGATGGGGCTTCTTGACGCCCCCGGTGGCCGGCGCGCTCTTGCGGGCCGCCTTGGTGGCGAGCTGTTTACGGGGCGCTTTACCACCGGTGGATTTACGAGCGGTCTGCTTTGTACGGGCCATTGCGAAAAAAATTTACTACGACACGCGTTACTACGTTACGTTAACGAGTCACGAGAGGGAATAAACTTCGCGACTCAGAGCGCCTGCTTTTTATGTGCTCGTCGGAAAGGGACGGAGTTAGTGTGCGTGTGAGCGAGAGGTCTATAAAATTCACATACGCGTCCCCCTCTCCCCTCTTCATTTCTCACCAATACGATTTCTGATTACAATAAATTATTGAAATATTAAAACATATGTATATATAGATTTTTTTTTTTCACTCATACTAATTTTATTGCGTTTTTTTTTTTTTTTTTTTTAGTTAGGTTAGGTTGTAAATAACAATATTTGACCGAGTTAAGTTAGCCTAAGTACAACCTAACCTAGGAGTTAGGTTAGGTCTGGTACTAAATAACAATATTTGACAGAGTTAGGTTAGCCTACCTAACCTAACTCCGCGGAACCTAACCTAACCTAGGAGTTAGATTAGCCTATCTAACCTAACTCCGCGGAACCTAACTTAACTTAACCTAACCCAGGAGTTAGGTTAGCCTACCTAACCTAACTCCGCGGAACCTAACTTAAACTATTAGAGTTAGGTTATGTTAGATCAGCCTACCTAACCTAACTCCGCGGAAAATAACCTAACTCTGTTCAATTCCCTATTGCCTCACGTTACATATATATATGTATCTATTTGTTTAATTTTTTAAATATGTAGGCGTACGTGATTACATGGCCTTACTTAACCACCATCATCACCATAGTGTAAGTAAATAATATTTTTGATCATCGATACTTATCGACCGATTGACACCGTATGCACGGTTAGAAACATCTTATATTATATTCAGAACGTATTTGTGGCCCTGAAAAGGGCCTTTTTGGTTGATGCACAAACCACACTCTCAAAGCGTGTCGTGTCGTCGCAATACGAACTACCTAAACCCATTACACTAAAAGTGTATTGAGAAGACAGACCGCATACGAGGAACGACGTACGCTTACTTGGAGCTGGTGTACTTGGTGACGGCCTTGGTGCCTTCACTGACGGCGTGCTTGGCGAGCTCACCGGGCAGCAAGAGCCTCACGGAGGTCTGCACCTCCCTGCTGGTGATAGTGGACCTCTTGTTGTAGTGAGCGAGGCGGGAGGCCTCGGCGGCGATGCGCTCGAAGATGTCGTTCACGAACGAGTTCATGATCGACATGGCCTTGCTGGAGATACCGGTGTCGGGGTGGACCTGCTTGAGCACCTTGTAGATGTAGATGGCGTAGCTCTCCTTGCGCTTATGCTTCTTCTTTTTCTTGGAGTCCGACTTGGAGATGTTCTTCTGGGCCTTGCCGGATTTCTTGGCGGCCTTACCGCTAGTCTTGGGTGGCATTGCGATATAGTTAGATGCTTACAGTACGAGAGTCGAACTGGAAATATGATATTTTTTTACGGTCGCCCGATCTTTGCTAGCGTAGCGAACGGGAAATAGGGGATTAAAGATCGAGCGTCGAGCCCGCGGTATCTCGACCAATAGCGTTCGTGCATCATTAGCATCGTCCGTAGGCATGGTGGGGAGTGCGAGGGCGTGTTGATATTATGTACTTAAATATTCATCATTATATTATTAATAATAAATAAACAAACAAACATTACCCGCCCGATGTGCTGTGTAATAATAATGAGTTAACCAAAATATATTTGAACCATAACCATAACCATCCGTCATCCATTTTTATATATAACTGTGGGCGGCCAACAATTAGGTATATTAATTAATTATTTATGTAGCTTATTTATTTATTGATTTATAATTGTTGTTACAGAGACACACTGTTGTAGCTGAGCAAGTAATATCTTTGATCCGAGCCATCCACCAACAACAAATAATTAGTGTGTTTTAATCCACTTTTTTAAGTTTTAATTAATCCTCCGAACGACGATTAATTTTATAATATTAATTAATTATGTGATGTGTTTTGCAGACTCTGAACGATAATCATATTATAGTTCAGTACAGTACCTAATACTCTTAACCGTAATTATATAATTCATTCATAAATGTGTAGTATCATATTTTTATTATTGATCGATCTAATGACATCATATAAGTATGCGTTATGCCATGAAACTTATAACGTTTACACAGAATTATATTGTGGCCCTGAAAAGGGCCTTTTGTAACGGTCACTCGGGCGGGAATGTAACAGAGGCCCCGTGCGTGCGATAAATGTACGCGCGAGACAAATGCACACATTCACCAGTCGCCGTGTGTTACCGCTAGAGATGTAGCCTGATGAGAAGTGAGGACACTTAAGCCTTCTTCTCGGTCTTCTTGGGCAGGAGTACGGCCTGAATGTTAGGCAGCACACCACCCTGGGCGATGGTCACACCGGAGAGGAGCTTGTTTAACTCCTCGTCGTTGCGGATCGCCAGCTGGAGATGCCTAGGGATGATCCTGGTCTTCTTGTTGTCGCGAGCGGCGTTGCCTGCCAACTCGAGAACCTCAGCGGCCAGGTATTCCATGACGGCGGCTAGGTACACCGGGGCACCGGCACCGACGCGCTCGGCGTAGTTGCCCTTGCGTAGAAGCCTGTGGATACGGCCGACGGGGAACTGGAGTCCGGCACGGTTAGAACGGGACTTTGCCTTTCCCTTAACCTTGCCACCTTTACCGCGTCCAGACATGTTTAAAGATTATTTAATTTTAGTTTACTCACAAAACGACAGCACGAGTGCTTTTGAGTGTCTGTCGGATTTTTTGATAACCGTTTATTATATAGCCACAAGGAGTGCGCTAATAGTGGGGATATAACGAGCCGACATAACACGAGCCCGATCGACCAATCAACGTCCCGCGTGCGAGAGCGCGAATTAGCGAGCGCGCGAGATAGAGATAAAATAAAAGAAATTCAATATAAATAAATAAATACATCTCAAAGTATAACTGAATAAATAACACAATTAACAAAATATTCTGTAAGTAAGTTCATATAACTCTACCTAATTTATAATTTGGCCTATATCTATCTATAGGCCGTACGTATGTATGTAGATATGAACTATCTATTTTTTTTTTTTTTTTTTTGAAATCTAAGATCATCATTATCTATGTTATCATGTTTATTCACGTTCCAATTGTCAAGTCGAAATGTAAAACATGACACCAAACCTAACATAATATCCTAATTTAATCTATCAGTGCCTTGAGATTCGACTTTTTACTCCGATCCCGAACATCTATTGTGGTGGTGGTATGTATGTTCATAACTTTGATCTAATAGATCAATCAATCGATCGATCGACTCGTGTATGTGCTCATTGCAATGAAACAGAGGCGATATGAACCTTTGAATACATTTGTTAGCCCTGAAAAGGGCTTTTTGATGTGCGTATAACGCGCACAGGCGTATGACGTGAGTCGAAAAGAGGCGACACGTCGTCGTATAATATTTATAGCAACGACAATCGACATCTCCTCTACCATCACGACCACTACCGCGACCGATGTAAGGACGACGACGACGACAATATGGCGCAGTCTTCTTACTTCTTCGAGGCAGCCTTCTTAGCGGCGGGCTTCGCTTTGGGAGCGGCCGCGGCCTTCTTTGGCTTGGGAGCTTTAGGCTTCTTGGTCGGCGGCTTCGCGGTCTTCTTGGCCTTAGGCGCGGCGGCGCTCTTGCCTTTGGCGGGGGTGGAAGGTTTCTTCGCTGCGGGCTTCTTTTTGGCTGCGGCGGCCTTCTTGTCCTTCGTGGCGGCCTTAGGCTTGGCCGGGGACGCGGCGGCCTTCTTCGCCTTAGCGGGCTTAGCTGCGGCGGGCTTCTTAGCGGCGGCTGAAGATTTAGCGCTAGATTTCTTGGCCGCGGCGGGCTTCTTGCCGGCGGATGATGTCTTCGACTCCAGTTTGAACGAGCCGGACGCGCCCTTGCCTTTGGTCTGTATGAGTGCGCCGGATTCGACTGCGCTCTTCAGATATTTTCTGATGAAAGGTGCCAGCTTCTCGGCGTCGACCTTGTACTGGGCGGCGATGTATTTCTTGATAGCCTGCAGGGACGAACCGCTCCTCTCCTTCAACTCCTTTATGGCGCTGTTAACCATCTCGGACGTCTTAGGGTGGGTGGGCTTCGCCTTAGGCTTCTTAGCGCCTGCGGAGGCGGACGCCTTAGGCTTCTTCGCGGGCGTCGCCGGGGCGGGAGCGTCGGCAGCAACTGCGGTATCGGCCATATTTAAAAAAGTAAAATATATGTGTAGTTACAAATTAGTAAATCGCACGAACTGCGCAAAGAGAGAACAGCGGACGCGTGTAAGCGGAGCGCTGCGCTGGCGAGTACTAAACACCGCCGACGGGGGCGCCACCTATTATATATCCTCCGGCTTAACCGTAACGCAGACCCTTATGTCGCGGGACGTTTTCTCGTAATAACACTTCCAACTTTTCACTTACTCGTTTATGATTAAACTAAATTTATAGTGAATTATATTATAATGATTATAATATAATTGCACGTGTATATTCTTTATGAATTGATATATGTATTTTAATAGAAGTTTTAAGATTTGGAACGCCGATAAACGAATGAGGGAACTTTACTTTTGGTATTATAGGTTGCGGACACCTCGGGTCTGTTTAAAAAGTGATTTTTCTTAATTAAAACCACATTTAACACTATTATGTGTCTTCCAGTTAAAAGCGAAGATACCATAGATAGATGTGACACAATAACAAAAGTAGAAAATTATAGTTATAATGTTATTTTGACTTGTTGTCTTCACTGTCGTAAAACAGCCATACCGCGACTTGGATTGCCTACGTTCAGCGGTTTGCTCTCTGCTGGTACCGATGTAAAACGGGATAGGTGTTTTATATTACGTTTATATAATTATTTATGTTCTATAATACATTACGATATTACCATATTCATGAATATTATTATAATTCTGATGGTTAAACTCTCCTCTACGAGGATCATACAGCGCGACACTCGGAGCTTGCGAGCGCATGATGATAGGTAGAATATCGTGTAGGTCGTATTTTATTTAGTTTTTGTTTTTGTTTTTGTTTTAGTAACGTATTATATTATTTATCTGTCTGAATGCGCCTAATATTAAAACAAACGATATAAATTATTTTTGTACAGTATTGCAATACTGTGTGTGTTGTTGTTGGACATAAGAATCTGTTTAGGTTGATATATATTTTATATGTACTTAATTATATTCATCATAGGAACACGCGAAAAGTCTTAGGCTGCTGAGCTGAGTTACTATAATGCTGCTGCTATTAGTTACCTATAATATTAATGTTTTTGGTGAGGTAAAATTCGAGGTGAGTGGGTGAGGGGATGTTGGGTGTCCCTGTCTGTTTTGTGCAATATTTGCGAATCCTTTACCTAATTGGGCAGTTCATCCTGGTCGTCGTTATCAGTAGTAGTAGTAGTAGTAGTAGTAGTAGGTCACAGCCTCACAGGTGTCAGGTGAGAGTGATGTAAAATGTGGTGTGTGCGGTGTTGCATGTGATTGTTTTAAAAAATATATATAATTATGGTGTTATTAGTAATACTAACTAAGAAGAAGTTAGCGAGTGCGTGTCTGTGAGTGAGAAATACATGTTTGCATTTTGAAAACGTGAGTAATAACTATTAACTATGTAGGTACATACTTATATTTATTAATTATTTATGTTTTGGTTAGGGCGATGCTAGTCGGGAAGTCGGGAAAAATAAAAGGAAGAAGATGATGATGATGATGATGATGATGATGACGTCGGATGGATGGACCGATTGATGGATGGATGGATGGATGGATGGATGGATGATTCTTGAAGAGATGGAGAGATATCAGAATTTATGCATGCTGTATGTACCTACTGGGAGGTGTGGTAAATAGACACGCGTGTAAAGCTCTAGCTGTGGAGACGTTCAATCGAATCTCTATATATATACTTACTTATGCCTATTTTATATACGAGTACATAGGTATAGTGGGCGGGCAAGGTCTACTTACTTACTAATAATTAAGTATGCTTGGTGCACATTAATAATTGTGACTTACACAATGATGTGCTAGATCGGAATCTAAAGATTTAAAGATATATTTAGCTTGCTCTAGTATCAATATTATTAGCACACATTTGCTTGTAAAAATAACCACATATTCAACAAAAATTAAGTACATATACTTAATTGTTTTAGAGATCCGGGCTGGCTGGCGTCAAACCACCGAAGCGGCGAACGAGGTGGCTGGGGCTGCTGTTACAAGTTAGAAAATTGGACTTGCGGTGCGGGGTAAGTAAGTTATTATACATATTATTAGATAGATAGATCGATTGTCTGTCCGTATGTGTCGCTGCTGAAACTTTGTATTTGCGGTGCATATAGTTAGAATTATTTGCGGCCCTGAAAAGGGCCTTTTTGTATTTGCGTCTGAGGACGCGGCGCGCGCGCCCGCTCGGTCGCGCGCGCGCGCGATACGGTAATACATGCGTCAGTACATATTACACGATGTCGCGCGCGGCGGACCAAGTGCAAGCGGAGCGCTTAACCACCGAAACCGTAGAGGGTGCGGCCCTGACGCTTCAGAGCGTAGACGACGTCCATGGCGGTGACGGTCTTCCTCTTGGCGTGCTCGGTGTAGGTGACCGCGTCACGGATCACGTTCTCGAGGAACACCTTCAGAACACCGCGGGTCTCCTCGTAGATCAGACCGGAGATACGCTTGACGCCACCTCTGCGGGCGAGACGACGGATGGCGGGCTTGGTGATACCCTGGATGTTATCACGGAGCACCTTCCTGTGGCGCTTGGCTCCTCCTTTCCCCAGACCTTTACCTCCCTTACCGCGACCGGTCATTGCGACTTTTAGTTGAGATTATACTTCTCGAACGGAATACACGGAACACGACACACGACTTGCGGCGCGCGTCGACACGAGTGGAATACAGGCGAGGCGCGATCTGTGCGTTATTTATACGCTTTACCCTATTGCGGGGAGACGGGGGACGGGGTTAGAGAGATATCGGAGCATTATTATTTGATTTACTTTTTATTCGTGAAATATAATATAATATTGATAAATAATTTCATATGATACGGTTATTAAAAAAGAAAATTCATAACTTTGGGGATATAAATATGTACTACTTACATGTCATACTATATAAATCTCTAATATTTTTGTAAGCATTCATTCAGTGGTAATAATTTTGTCGATATATACGTCGGTACCTATATAAAATTTGAATTTTCTATCTAAGTATCTAAATTATTATTTCGTATTAACTTAAATTTTAAATTTTACTTGGCGCGTAATTAATATCACGAGTTTAATTCACTTTCCTTCTTTCCATTCTATACTACATACTGCACTACTAAATTCTAGTAGGAAAAATGATTAGGTTCGTCGTTAATAACCTTATTATTTGACTGTAAGTACCTATAGGGTATTTAATGGTGTATCGCGGTTAATCTTATGTATGAATTGAACATATTATATTTACTAATTTGATTAATAATAGTGATCGATCGATTGATTTATCTACGCGTAAGTGTTTGTTCAAAGAAACAATTGTGAATTTTCGAATCATGTGTGGCCCTGAAAAGGGCCTTTTGATATAAGACAGAAGCGTCACGTTCGCATGTCCAGGCGCAAAACGCGTGGTACAAAATAATAGATATAATGTAACCGAATGCGTTCGCGCAGACTGCGCGTTCGGTGATGTAGCTCCGTGCCGATTTTAGCTTGGTGGTGGGTGGTTTTAAGCACGTTCACCGCGGATCCTGCGAGCCAGCTGGATGTCCTTGGGCATGATGGTCACACGCTTGGCGTGGATGGCGCACAGGTTGGTGTCCTCGAAGAGACCGACGAGGTAAGCCTCGCTGGCCTCCTGGAGAGCCATAACGGCAGAGCTCTGGAAGCGCAGGTCGGTCTTGAAGTCCTGAGCGATCTCACGCACCAGACGCTGGAAGGGCAGCTTGCGGATCAGAAGCTCAGTGCTCTTCTGGTAGCGACGGATCTCACGGAGGGCGACCGTGCCGGGCCTGTAACGATGGGGCTTCTTGACGCCCCCGGTGGCCGGCGCGCTCTTGCGGGCCGCCTTGGTGGCGAGCTGTTTACGGGGCGCTTTACCACCGGTGGATTTACGAGCGGTCTGCTTTGTACGGGCCATTGCGAAAAAAATTTACTACGACACGCGTTACTACGTTACGTTAACGAGTCACGAGAGGGAATAAACTTCGCGACTCAGAGCGCCTGCTTTTTATGTGCTCGTCGGAAAGGGACGGAGTTAGTGTGCGTGTGAGCGAGAGGTCTATAAAATTCACATACGCGTCCCCCTCTCCCCTCTTCATTTCTCACCAATACGATTTCTGATTACAATAAATTATTGAAATATTAAAACATATGTATATATAGATTTTTTTTTTTCACTCATACTAATTTTATTGCGTTTTTTTTTTTTTTTTTTTTAGTTAGGTTAGGTTGTAAATAACAATATTTGACCGAGTTAAGTTAGCCTAAGTACAACCTAACCTAGGAGTTAGGTTAGGTCTGGTACTAAATAACAATATTTGACAGAGTTAGGTTAGCCTACCTAACCTAACTCCGCGGAACCTAACCTAACCTAGGAGTTAGATTAGCCTATCTAACCTAACTCCGCGGAACCTAACTTAACTTAACCTAACCCAGGAGTTAGGTTAGCCTACCTAACCTAACTCCGCGGAACCTAACTTAAACTATTAGAGTTAGGTTATGTTAGATCAGCCTACCTAACCTAACTCCGCGGAAAATAACCTAACTCTGTTCAATTCCCTATTGCCTCACGTTACATATATATATGTATCTATTTGTTTAATTTTTTAAATATGTAGGCGTACGTGATTACATGGCCTTACTTAACCACCATCATCACCATAGTGTAAGTAAATAATATTTTTGATCATCGATACTTATCGACCGATTGACACCGTATGCACGGTTAGAAACATCTTATATTATATTCAGAACGTATTTGTGGCCCTGAAAAGGGCCTTTTTGGTTGATGCACAAACCACACTCTCAAAGCGTGTCGTGTCGTCGCAATACGAACTACCTAAACCCATTACACTAAAAGTGTATTGAGAAGACAGACCGCATACGAGGAACGACGTACGCTTACTTGGAGCTGGTGTACTTGGTGACGGCCTTGGTGCCTTCACTGACGGCGTGCTTGGCGAGCTCACCGGGCAGCAAGAGCCTCACGGAGGTCTGCACCTCCCTGCTGGTGATAGTGGACCTCTTGTTGTAGTGAGCGAGGCGGGAGGCCTCGGCGGCGATGCGCTCGAAGATGTCGTTCACGAACGAGTTCATGATCGACATGGCCTTGCTGGAGATACCGGTGTCGGGGTGGACCTGCTTGAGCACCTTGTAGATGTAGATGGCGTAGCTCTCCTTGCGCTTATGCTTCTTCTTTTTCTTGGAGTCCGACTTGGAGATGTTCTTCTGGGCCTTGCCGGATTTCTTGGCGGCCTTACCGCTAGTCTTGGGTGGCATTGCGATATAGTTAGATGCTTACAGTACGAGAGTCGAACTGGAAATATGATATTTTTTTACGGTCGCCCGATCTTTGCTAGCGTAGCGAACGGGAAATAGGGGATTAAAGATCGAGCGTCGAGCCCGCGGTATCTCGACCAATAGCGTTCGTGCATCATTAGCATCGTCCGTAGGCATGGTGGGGAGTGCGAGGGCGTGTTGATATTATGTACTTAAATATTCATCATTATATTATTAATAATAAATAAACAAACAAACATTACCCGCCCGATGTGCTGTGTAATAATAATGAGTTAACCAAAATATATTTGAACCATAACCATAACCATCCGTCATCCATTTTTATATATAACTGTGGGCGGCCAACAATTAGGTATATTAATTAATTATTTATGTAGCTTATTTATTTATTGATTTATAATTGTTGTTACAGAGACACACTGTTGTAGCTGAGCAAGTAATATCTTTGATCCGAGCCATCCACCAACAACAAATAATTAGTGTGTTTTAATCCACTTTTTTAAGTTTTAATTAATCCTCCGAACGACGATTAATTTTATAATATTAATTAATTATGTGATGTGTTTTGCAGACTCTGAACGATAATCATATTATAGTTCAGTACAGTACCTAATACTCTTAACCGTAATTATATAATTCATTCATAAATGTGTAGTATCATATTTTTATTATTGATCGATCTAATGACATCATATAAGTATGCGTTATGCCATGAAACTTATAACGTTTACACAGAATTATATTGTGGCCCTGAAAAGGGCCTTTTGTAACGGTCACTCGGGCGGGAATGTAACAGAGGCCCCGTGCGTGCGATAAATGTACGCGCGAGACAAATGCACACATTCACCAGTCGCCGTGTGTTACCGCTAGAGATGTAGCCTGATGAGAAGTGAGGACACTTAAGCCTTCTTCTCGGTCTTCTTGGGCAGGAGTACGGCCTGAATGTTAGGCAGCACACCACCCTGGGCGATGGTCACACCGGAGAGGAGCTTGTTTAACTCCTCGTCGTTGCGGATCGCCAGCTGGAGATGCCTAGGGATGATCCTGGTCTTCTTGTTGTCGCGAGCGGCGTTGCCTGCCAACTCGAGAACCTCAGCGGCCAGGTATTCCATGACGGCGGCTAGGTACACCGGGGCACCGGCACCGACGCGCTCGGCGTAGTTGCCCTTGCGTAGAAGCCTGTGGATACGGCCGACGGGGAACTGGAGTCCGGCACGGTTAGAACGGGACTTTGCCTTTCCCTTAACCTTGCCACCTTTACCGCGTCCAGACATGTTTAAAGATTATTTAATTTTAGTTTACTCACAAAACGACAGCACGAGTGCTTTTGAGTGTCTGTCGGATTTTTTGATAACCGTTTATTATATAGCCACAAGGAGTGCGCTAATAGTGGGGATATAACGAGCCGACATAACACGAGCCCGATCGACCAATCAACGTCCCGCGTGCGAGAGCGCGAATTAGCGAGCGCGCGAGATAGAGATAAAATAAAAGAAATTCAATATAAATAAATAAATACATCTCAAAGTATAACTGAATAAATAACACAATTAACAAAATATTCTGTAAGTAAGTTCATATAACTCTACCTAATTTATAATTTGGCCTATATCTATCTATAGGCCGTACGTATGTATGTAGATATGAACTATCTATTTTTTTTTTTTTTTTTTTGAAATCTAAGATCATCATTATCTATGTTATCATGTTTATTCACGTTCCAATTGTCAAGTCGAAATGTAAAACATGACACCAAACCTAACATAATATCCTAATTTAATCTATCAGTGCCTTGAGATTCGACTTTTTACTCCGATCCCGAACATCTATTGTGGTGGTGGTATGTATGTTCATAACTTTGATCTAATAGATCAATCAATCGATCGATCGACTCGTGTATGTGCTCATTGCAATGAAACAGAGGCGATATGAACCTTTGAATACATTTGTTAGCCCTGAAAAGGGCTTTTTGATGTGCGTATAACGCGCACAGGCGTATGACGTGAGTCGAAAAGAGGCGACACGTCGTCGTATAATATTTATAGCAACGACAATCGACATCTCCTCTACCATCACGACCACTACCGCGACCGATGTAAGGACGACGACGACGACAATATGGCGCAGTCTTCTTACTTCTTCGAGGCAGCCTTCTTAGCGGCGGGCTTCGCTTTGGGAGCGGCCGCGGCCTTCTTTGGCTTGGGAGCTTTAGGCTTCTTGGTCGGCGGCTTCGCGGTCTTCTTGGCCTTAGGCGCGGCGGCGCTCTTGCCTTTGGCGGGGGTGGAAGGTTTCTTCGCTGCGGGCTTCTTTTTGGCTGCGGCGGCCTTCTTGTCCTTCGTGGCGGCCTTAGGCTTGGCCGGGGACGCGGCGGCCTTCTTCGCCTTAGCGGGCTTAGCTGCGGCGGGCTTCTTAGCGGCGGCTGAAGATTTAGCGCTAGATTTCTTGGCCGCGGCGGGCTTCTTGCCGGCGGATGATGTCTTCGACTCCAGTTTGAACGAGCCGGACGCGCCCTTGCCTTTGGTCTGTATGAGTGCGCCGGATTCGACTGCGCTCTTCAGATATTTTCTGATGAAAGGTGCCAGCTTCTCGGCGTCGACCTTGTACTGGGCGGCGATGTATTTCTTGATAGCCTGCAGGGACGAACCGCTCCTCTCCTTCAACTCCTTTATGGCGCTGTTAACCATCTCGGACGTCTTAGGGTGGGTGGGCTTCGCCTTAGGCTTCTTAGCGCCTGCGGAGGCGGACGCCTTAGGCTTCTTCGCGGGCGTCGCCGGGGCGGGAGCGTCGGCAGCAACTGCGGTATCGGCCATATTTAAAAAAGTAAAATATATGTGTAGTTACAAATTAGTAAATCGCACGAACTGCGCAAAGAGAGAACAGCGGACGCGTGTAAGCGGAGCGCTGCGCTGGCGAGTACTAAACACCGCCGACGGGGGCGCCACCTATTATATATCCTCCGGCTTAACCGTAACGCAGACCCTTATGTCGCGGGACGTTTTCTCGTAATAACACTTCCAACTTTTCACTTACTCGTTTATGATTAAACTAAATTTATAGTGAATTATATTATAATGATTATAATATAATTGCACGTGTATATTCTTTATGAATTGATATATGTATTTTAATAGAAGTTTTAAGATTTGGAACGCCGATAAACGAATGAGGGAACTTTACTTTTGGTATTATAGGTTGCGGACACCTCGGGTCTGTTTAAAAAGTGATTTTTCTTAATTAAAACCACATTTAACACTATTATGTGTCTTCCAGTTAAAAGCGAAGATACCATAGATAGATGTGACACAATAACAAAAGTAGAAAATTATAGTTATAATGTTATTTTGACTTGTTGTCTTCACTGTCGTAAAACAGCCATACCGCGACTTGGATTGCCTACGTTCAGCGGTTTGCTCTCTGCTGGTACCGATGTAAAACGGGATAGGTGTTTTATATTACGTTTATATAATTATTTATGTTCTATAATACATTACGATATTACCATATTCATGAATATTATTATAATTCTGATGGTTAAACTCTCCTCTACGAGGATCATACAGCGCGACACTCGGAGCTTGCGAGCGCATGATGATAGGTAGAATATCGTGTAGGTCGTATTTTATTTAGTTTTTGTTTTTGTTTTTGTTTTAGTAACGTATTATATTATTTATCTGTCTGAATGCGCCTAATATTAAAACAAACGATATAAATTATTTTTGTACAGTATTGCAATACTGTGTGTGTTGTTGTTGGACATAAGAATCTGTTTAGGTTGATATATATTTTATATGTACTTAATTATATTCATCATAGGAACACGCGAAAAGTCTTAGGCTGCTGAGCTGAGTTACTATAATGCTGCTGCTATTAGTTACCTATAATATTAATGTTTTTGGTGAGGTAAAATTCGAGGTGAGTGGGTGAGGGGATGTTGGGTGTCCCTGTCTGTTTTGTGCAATATTTGCGAATCCTTTACCTAATTGGGCAGTTCATCCTGGTCGTCGTTATCAGTAGTAGTAGTAGTAGTAGTAGTAGTAGGTCACAGCCTCACAGGTGTCAGGTGAGAGTGATGTAAAATGTGGTGTGTGCGGTGTTGCATGTGATTGTTTTAAAAAATATATATAATTATGGTGTTATTAGTAATACTAACTAAGAAGAAGTTAGCGAGTGCGTGTCTGTGAGTGAGAAATACATGTTTGCATTTTGAAAACGTGAGTAATAACTATTAACTATGTAGGTACATACTTATATTTATTAATTATTTATGTTTTGGTTAGGGCGATGCTAGTCGGGAAGTCGGGAAAAATAAAAGGAAGAAGATGATGATGATGATGATGATGATGATGACGTCGGATGGATGGACCGATTGATGGATGGATGGATGGATGGATGGATGGATGATTCTTGAAGAGATGGAGAGATATCAGAATTTATGCATGCTGTATGTACCTACTGGGAGGTGTGGTAAATAGACACGCGTGTAAAGCTCTAGCTGTGGAGACGTTCAATCGAATCTCTATATATATACTTACTTATGCCTATTTTATATACGAGTACATAGGTATAGTGGGCGGGCAAGGTCTACTTACTTACTAATAATTAAGTATGCTTGGTGCACATTAATAATTGTGACTTACACAATGATGTGCTAGATCGGAATCTAAAGATTTAAAGATATATTTAGCTTGCTCTAGTATCAATATTATTAGCACACATTTGCTTGTAAAAATAACCACATATTCAACAAAAATTAAGTACATATACTTAATTGTTTTAGAGATCCGGGCTGGCTGGCGTCAAACCACCGAAGCGGCGAACGAGGTGGCTGGGGCTGCTGTTACAAGTTAGAAAATTGGACTTGCGGTGCGGGGTAAGTAAGTTATTATACATATTATTAGATAGATAGATCGATTGTCTGTCCGTATGTGTCGCTGCTGAAACTTTGTATTTGCGGTGCATATAGTTAGAATTATTTGCGGCCCTGAAAAGGGCCTTTTTGTATTTGCGTCTGAGGACGCGGCGCGCGCGCCCGCTCGGTCGCGCGCGCGCGCGATACGGTAATACATGCGTCAGTACATATTACACGATGTCGCGCGCGGCGGACCAAGTGCAAGCGGAGCGCTTAACCACCGAAACCGTAGAGGGTGCGGCCCTGACGCTTCAGAGCGTAGACGACGTCCATGGCGGTGACGGTCTTCCTCTTGGCGTGCTCGGTGTAGGTGACCGCGTCACGGATCACGTTCTCGAGGAACACCTTCAGAACACCGCGGGTCTCCTCGTAGATCAGACCGGAGATACGCTTGACGCCACCTCTGCGGGCGAGACGACGGATGGCGGGCTTGGTGATACCCTGGATGTTATCACGGAGCACCTTCCTGTGGCGCTTGGCTCCTCCTTTCCCCAGACCTTTACCTCCCTTACCGCGACCGGTCATTGCGACTTTTAGTTGAGATTATACTTCTCGAACGGAATACACGGAACACGACACACGACTTGCGGCGCGCGTCGACACGAGTGGAATACAGGCGAGGCGCGATCTGTGCGTTATTTATACGCTTTACCCTATTGCGGGGAGACGGGGGACGGGGTTAGAGAGATATCGGAGCATTATTATTTGATTTACTTTTTATTCGTGAAATATAATATAATATTGATAAATAATTTCATATGATACGGTTATTAAAAAAGAAAATTCATAACTTTGGGGATATAAATATGTACTACTTACATGTCATACTATATAAATCTCTAATATTTTTGTAAGCATTCATTCAGTGGTAATAATTTTGTCGATATATACGTCGGTACCTATATAAAATTTGAATTTTCTATCTAAGTATCTAAATTATTATTTCGTATTAACTTAAATTTTAAATTTTACTTGGCGCGTAATTAATATCACGAGTTTAATTCACTTTCCTTCTTTCCATTCTATACTACATACTGCACTACTAAATTCTAGTAGGAAAAATGATTAGGTTCGTCGTTAATAACCTTATTATTTGACTGTAAGTACCTATAGGGTATTTAATGGTGTATCGCGGTTAATCTTATGTATGAATTGAACATATTATATTTACTAATTTGATTAATAATAGTGATCGATCGATTGATTTATCTACGCGTAAGTGTTTGTTCAAAGAAACAATTGTGAATTTTCGAATCATGTGTGGCCCTGAAAAGGGCCTTTTGATATAAGACAGAAGCGTCACGTTCGCATGTCCAGGCGCAAAACGCGTGGTACAAAATAATAGATATAATGTAACCGAATGCGTTCGCGCAGACTGCGCGTTCGGTGATGTAGCTCCGTGCCGATTTTAGCTTGGTGGTGGGTGGTTTTAAGCACGTTCACCGCGGATCCTGCGAGCCAGCTGGATGTCCTTGGGCATGATGGTCACACGCTTGGCGTGGATGGCGCACAGGTTGGTGTCCTCGAAGAGACCGACGAGGTAAGCCTCGCTGGCCTCCTGGAGAGCCATAACGGCAGAGCTCTGGAAGCGCAGGTCGGTCTTGAAGTCCTGAGCGATCTCACGCACCAGACGCTGGAAGGGCAGCTTGCGGATCAGAAGCTCAGTGCTCTTCTGGTAGCGACGGATCTCACGGAGGGCGACCGTGCCGGGCCTGTAACGATGGGGCTTCTTGACGCCCCCGGTGGCCGGCGCGCTCTTGCGGGCCGCCTTGGTGGCGAGCTGTTTACGGGGCGCTTTACCACCGGTGGATTTACGAGCGGTCTGCTTTGTACGGGCCATTGCGAAAAAAATTTACTACGACACGCGTTACTACGTTACGTTAACGAGTCACGAGAGGGAATAAACTTCGCGACTCAGAGCGCCTGCTTTTTATGTGCTCGTCGGAAAGGGACGGAGTTAGTGTGCGTGTGAGCGAGAGGTCTATAAAATTCACATACGCGTCCCCCTCTCCCCTCTTCATTTCTCACCAATACGATTTCTGATTACAATAAATTATTGAAATATTAAAACATATGTATATATAGATTTTTTTTTTTCACTCATACTAATTTTATTGCGTTTTTTTTTTTTTTTTTTTTAGTTAGGTTAGGTTGTAAATAACAATATTTGACCGAGTTAAGTTAGCCTAAGTACAACCTAACCTAGGAGTTAGGTTAGGTCTGGTACTAAATAACAATATTTGACAGAGTTAGGTTAGCCTACCTAACCTAACTCCGCGGAACCTAACCTAACCTAGGAGTTAGATTAGCCTATCTAACCTAACTCCGCGGAACCTAACTTAACTTAACCTAACCCAGGAGTTAGGTTAGCCTACCTAACCTAACTCCGCGGAACCTAACTTAAACTATTAGAGTTAGGTTATGTTAGATCAGCCTACCTAACCTAACTCCGCGGAAAATAACCTAACTCTGTTCAATTCCCTATTGCCTCACGTTACATATATATATGTATCTATTTGTTTAATTTTTTAAATATGTAGGCGTACGTGATTACATGGCCTTACTTAACCACCATCATCACCATAGTGTAAGTAAATAATATTTTTGATCATCGATACTTATCGACCGATTGACACCGTATGCACGGTTAGAAACATCTTATATTATATTCAGAACGTATTTGTGGCCCTGAAAAGGGCCTTTTTGGTTGATGCACAAACCACACTCTCAAAGCGTGTCGTGTCGTCGCAATACGAACTACCTAAACCCATTACACTAAAAGTGTATTGAGAAGACAGACCGCATACGAGGAACGACGTACGCTTACTTGGAGCTGGTGTACTTGGTGACGGCCTTGGTGCCTTCACTGACGGCGTGCTTGGCGAGCTCACCGGGCAGCAAGAGCCTCACGGAGGTCTGCACCTCCCTGCTGGTGATAGTGGACCTCTTGTTGTAGTGAGCGAGGCGGGAGGCCTCGGCGGCGATGCGCTCGAAGATGTCGTTCACGAACGAGTTCATGATCGACATGGCCTTGCTGGAGATACCGGTGTCGGGGTGGACCTGCTTGAGCACCTTGTAGATGTAGATGGCGTAGCTCTCCTTGCGCTTATGCTTCTTCTTTTTCTTGGAGTCCGACTTGGAGATGTTCTTCTGGGCCTTGCCGGATTTCTTGGCGGCCTTACCGCTAGTCTTGGGTGGCATTGCGATATAGTTAGATGCTTACAGTACGAGAGTCGAACTGGAAATATGATATTTTTTTACGGTCGCCCGATCTTTGCTAGCGTAGCGAACGGGAAATAGGGGATTAAAGATCGAGCGTCGAGCCCGCGGTATCTCGACCAATAGCGTTCGTGCATCATTAGCATCGTCCGTAGGCATGGTGGGGAGTGCGAGGGCGTGTTGATATTATGTACTTAAATATTCATCATTATATTATTAATAATAAATAAACAAACAAACATTACCCGCCCGATGTGCTGTGTAATAATAATGAGTTAACCAAAATATATTTGAACCATAACCATAACCATCCGTCATCCATTTTTATATATAACTGTGGGCGGCCAACAATTAGGTATATTAATTAATTATTTATGTAGCTTATTTATTTATTGATTTATAATTGTTGTTACAGAGACACACTGTTGTAGCTGAGCAAGTAATATCTTTGATCCGAGCCATCCACCAACAACAAATAATTAGTGTGTTTTAATCCACTTTTTTAAGTTTTAATTAATCCTCCGAACGACGATTAATTTTATAATATTAATTAATTATGTGATGTGTTTTGCAGACTCTGAACGATAATCATATTATAGTTCAGTACAGTACCTAATACTCTTAACCGTAATTATATAATTCATTCATAAATGTGTAGTATCATATTTTTATTATTGATCGATCTAATGACATCATATAAGTATGCGTTATGCCATGAAACTTATAACGTTTACACAGAATTATATTGTGGCCCTGAAAAGGGCCTTTTGTAACGGTCACTCGGGCGGGAATGTAACAGAGGCCCCGTGCGTGCGATAAATGTACGCGCGAGACAAATGCACACATTCACCAGTCGCCGTGTGTTACCGCTAGAGATGTAGCCTGATGAGAAGTGAGGACACTTAAGCCTTCTTCTCGGTCTTCTTGGGCAGGAGTACGGCCTGAATGTTAGGCAGCACACCACCCTGGGCGATGGTCACACCGGAGAGGAGCTTGTTTAACTCCTCGTCGTTGCGGATCGCCAGCTGGAGATGCCTAGGGATGATCCTGGTCTTCTTGTTGTCGCGAGCGGCGTTGCCTGCCAACTCGAGAACCTCAGCGGCCAGGTATTCCATGACGGCGGCTAGGTACACCGGGGCACCGGCACCGACGCGCTCGGCGTAGTTGCCCTTGCGTAGAAGCCTGTGGATACGGCCGACGGGGAACTGGAGTCCGGCACGGTTAGAACGGGACTTTGCCTTTCCCTTAACCTTGCCACCTTTACCGCGTCCAGACATGTTTAAAGATTATTTAATTTTAGTTTACTCACAAAACGACAGCACGAGTGCTTTTGAGTGTCTGTCGGATTTTTTGATAACCGTTTATTATATAGCCACAAGGAGTGCGCTAATAGTGGGGATATAACGAGCCGACATAACACGAGCCCGATCGACCAATCAACGTCCCGCGTGCGAGAGCGCGAATTAGCGAGCGCGCGAGATAG